>NC_050462.1:48488037-48788037 GCF_903995425.1 Onychomys torridus
TTGGCATGTTATAAAAAACCTTTTGAATAAATCTTCGAGGCCACTGGGTTTTGATCCAGGCCCTCCTGAAGCTATCCTGTGTTTCTGTCTTTCTCCTCTTCACTATCTTTCTATCTAATATTTTCTTATCCCTTTCTCCTCCTCATAGGAACCCTGGAAAAGGTGGGATTTGACCTCTCACAGATGGCACCTGAACAGGGACTTAGATACAGAAGAAAGAAGTAAGAATGAGAAGTGGGCACTGTGGAGGCAGTTGGACATGTCCAGTTATGAATTCAGGATTAGATGGTGCTTTTCTATTCTTCAGGAGTAAAACTGTATATAGAGAAAGCAGAATGGCTAAAAGTTAAGCCAAAGCAAGTAGTAAAAGTTAGGCTACAGCAAGTCTCTCTCTCTCTCTCTCTCTCTCTCTCTCTCTCTCTCTCTCTCTCTCTCAATCTCTATTTAATAAATTAGGTAAAAATATAAGGTTTAGGTATAGGGATGTTGTGTAGGCTTAATAGGAAGAAATTTAGGGTAGGAATAGAATTTCCCTAGTGGCAGACCTGGTGCACAGAAGGAAGTGTCCAGGACTGAGCAGTCACTGCAGACTTAGCAGTCTGAGAAAGAGAAGCCAATATGAGGCAGGGAAATAGTAGACAGTTGTTTGTATGTTCACTTGTAGAGAGTTTGAAAAAATAGGGAGTTAAGGTAGAGCAGCAGCAAGTACAGAGGTTCTTAGAGTTTGTAGGGAACTGTGTCTTTGGTTTTCCAACTATGGAGCCCTGGGTGCAGACTCATGGGGGAGAATTGGAGCTGAAATTCAACAACATTATGAGGAGCAATGGCCAGAAAAAGATCCTACTGGAAGCTTTTGGCCTGTGGGCATTTATTTGGGGCAGTTTGGATCTGAGTCCTAAGCAGAAGCGGGGAATATTCCCTGAGGTAGACATGAGCACAATAAAAAACCCTCCAATCTACTGGAGCTGCCACTAGATGGGGACACTTTTACAAAATCATTCAATCAAGGTCAGTCCCCTCTTGGCCATGAAGCCAAGTTTAAGGAACAGAAGTCTTGGGATGAGACAAGGGAAGAACTGAAGGGCCTGAGAGACTTAGAAATTTCTCTTTCTCAAAAATTGGAGACTCTTCAGGTCTCTTCTCAGAAGGGTGCTCACCTTCCTTCTGTAGTGACAGAATTAGACTCACCTGGGAGGTCATCTATCAGAATGGAAAACTTGCCCATAATTACCCTGGCACAAAAGCCTCCTGGAGAATGGAAAACTCTCGATGATAGTCCTGCATCTCCCCTTCAAGCCAGTATTAGAGAAGCAGCTAGCAAAGGGGAGTGGGTTCAAGGATTTCGAATGCTCTCGGCAGTAATTGAACAGCCAGACACCTAGGGTAATATAGTGTGATTGCAGGTAAATGGAGCCCAAAGCCACATAGCTTCCAGTTGCTAGTGGCAAACCAATGTGTGGCTCCTTTAAGAGATGGTTTCCTGATTCCTACTAGCTGAGCAGAAAACTTTCCAAAGAGTATCCTAGGGCAGCTTTCCTAGGGAAGGCCACCAGAAAATGCAGAGACTTGTTTGGACTGGGTCGCTGCACTGCAACAAGCTTTGGTAAAGGGACCTCTACACAAAGACTCCAGAGCTGCTGACAAGTTAGGCTCTGATTTCAAACTTTCAGGAAAACTTTAAAACTGGTCTCAGAACTGACTTTGAACTTCAAACTTCAGAAGTTTTGATTTCACTTACAATTTTAACTATGGTGACTCACAATTCATGTGCCCTCCATCTTGTTAGAAGAAAGTGTAAATAGTTCTGTTAAGAGATCACTTTTGGATGTTTGTTAAAGTTTGTAAAGTGTAAATAGTCCTATTGAGAGCTTACTTTTGGATGTAAGTTAGTAAGAATTGTAAATATGTATAGTAAAATTCATGCTAGAATTATGTTAACCTATTGATATTAATGAACCATGGTTTGGTGAAGCTAAGGGAGTCTTTAGATTTGATGCAGTTGTATCAGGAGTTTATTGATTTATTTAATGTGGTTACATCAAGAGTTTTTTGATTTTAAAAAAAGGGCTTGGTGCAGCTAAGACTGCTATAGACATCTTAGACCCATTCAAAAAGGACATTCCGTCTTGATCATCCTCTATTCCTTTACTGGAAGTTGTGGCAGCCCTAGGGAGCAGGAATATTGCTGTGGTTGTTCCAGCTACTTGCAAGTTCTTAGGGACCTGAGTCAGAGCTGCATAGGGTTTAGCTCTGTACTTTCCCCTGCCAAAGGCTGGTAGTCAGAGACAGGTAAGTCCTTCTTGCTAGCTGCCAACCTAAAACACTTGACAGAAAGTGTATCTCCATGACAGGTAAGACTGATTAGAGAAGAAGAAGAAGAAGAAGACCTAAGATAGACACAGTCTATCTGAGGGGTCTGAGTGGCCCTTTAAAGTATTAAGAAGCAGGAGTTGTAGAGACCTACATAGGTTTCCTAGTGAGAACTTACTCAGGGTCCAAGAATCTGAGCTTGCTTTACCCAGAAGGGCTGCACAAGGGGATGATTTGACCACAGGCATGGTTACCAGGTATTTGGAAGGGTCTACACTTGGCTGTGAAGTGTGCTTTGATCTAGCAAGGGGGAGGTCTTTTACCCTGCCTCTTGACATTGTTATAAAAAGCCCTTTTGAATAAACAAAAAGGCCACTGGGTATTGACCCAGGTCCTCCCGAAGCTATCCTGTGTTTCTGTCTTTCTCCTCACTATTTTTCTACCTAATATTTTCTTACCCCTCTCTCCTCATAAGAACCCCCGAAAAGGTGGGAGCTGGCCTCCCACACTCTTCCATTTCTGAACCTTATACTATCCTAGCAGTGGTCTTCTTTGACAGAAAATAATGATGGGAAAACACCCTGTGTGGGAGCACATGGGAGGAAGAGGCAGGAAGATCAGATGTTCAAGCAAAGACCAGCCTGGGATACATGAGACCCTACCTCAAAATGAAGAACAAAGAGAGGAGCCACAGGTATTCAAATAGATATTTCTTTTGTTGTTATTGTTTTTGTTTATTTTGAGACAGGGTTTCTTTGTATAACAGCCCTAGCTGTCCTGGAACTTGCTTTGTAGAGCAGGCTGGCAAGAGAGATCTGCCTGCCTCTGCCTGCAGAGTGCTGGGATTAAAGGCATGCACCACCACTACTCAGCTAGCAAAGGAATATTTCTTAGTATACTCTCAAAGCAGTATTTTCAGAGCCAGGCTTAACATGGCCAGTCATAGCTGCCTTCTTCCTTCCTTTTCTGTAATTCCTGCTTTGCCCATTGTAAGGAAGAGGTAGAAGAGGAGAGAAACACTGCTAGGATCCAGTCCAACTAGTTGCAGAGTCCCTGCTCTTCCACAGGGAGGCCCTGGTTCTTTTCTTAATTCAGACTATGTCCCTATGATATGCTAGAGACATAGTGTTAGTCAGTGTAGTTAATTAAAAAAAAAAAACAGTCTTGCCATCACACATCAGCAAGAAAACAAAAGCTGCTGGAATAATTGGATGAGCCATAAGTCTACCCAGAGGGATGAAAGTTACCATGTGTGAAAGTTAATCTCCACTGTCAACTTAAAGGCATTTAGAATCACCATAGAAACACACTTTTAGATGTGTCTGTGGGGGTGTTTTCTGAGACATCCACCCTGGATGTAGACAGCACCATCCCATAGACTAGGGTCTTGGACTGGATAAAAAGCATGAAGTTAGCAGTGAACCAGCACTCATGTCTCCCCTGCCTGCCTCTGGACACAAGTGGCCAGCTGCCTCACACCTTGCTACCAGCTATAGCTGCTCTCATTCTTGCCACCATGCCTTGCCACTCGAGGGAGGGACTGGACCTCCGAATGGTGAGCTGGAATAGCCTAGTTCTCCTTAAGTTGCTTTGGTCAGGGGTTTCATCACAGCTATGAGAAAGTACCATATGTGGAAGGGAAATCTTTCACACACTATCAGCCCTTCCCCAGTTGGTGACCCTTGGAATCAGATGCACCAACAATGACCTAGAAAGCCTGGGGAATCCACACAGACCCATCAAACACAGCTTCCCCAAGTTACTGTTCCTGTATTCTTGGCAAGTCTGGGCTTTGGTTTGAGTTCTATGGGACCACACTCTAGCTCTTGGCTGGCATTGGAACCCACCCACCCTGCTTAGTTCTTGTCACGTTGCTTTTGTCAAGAGGAGATCAAATCCTCTCCTTGTTCTTCTAGGCTGGGCTACTCTCCATCAGCCTAGCCCTGATTCTAGCCAACCACAGGACTCTGGTGTTACGCATTGCCTTCCAGGGCAGACCAACCACTCAAGCTAGGCCCAAGTTAGCCCAAGACTATGAAGGGTTTCAGAACTCCTTGGGTTGGTCCACAGCCCCTGCTTTTCTGACTCCTGTTTCTCCCCTCCCTCCATTTCATTTTGCAGTGGGATCCCACAGTCTGTGACTAAGTCTGAGTTGTGCTGTTATTACCCAGAATGCCCTCAGCTTATTGGCAATTGAACACATATTTATCTGTTCTTTCTTCTTTGCTCATGGTCTGAATATTGCCTGTTCATGCAACAAAAGTTTCCCAAGAGCCCAACATGTGCCAGACACTATTATGAGTGTCGACAAAACACTAGTTGACTAAACAAGGAGCTTGAGCTATGCCCTTCCCCTCTGTGTGGGCTCTCTGAAGCATTGATCCTCACCATCAAGCCCACTGGGATGCAGACCAGTAGGCCTCTGCCCAGTGGACATAAAACTGCTTCCAATCTCCACATTTTCAGGGCAAAGGCACCCAGGTATCACGTCTCATCCATTCTGCTCACCTCCTCCAGTGAAAAGGAATCCCCTTGTGGACTGTTTCCAAGCTATCCTGCTGACAGCATGACATCACCCCACAATGACTATACACAGTTTCCAAACCGCAGCTGATAAGTGAGTTTCAGCTTGGTGATGGAATCATTGCTCCCCCATGTCAGACATTCAACGATGCTACAGAGAGTCTGAGCTGGTGTTCCTCTTTTTAGAGACTTTAACCAGGCTATTTCAGGAAACACAAAAATGGCTTCTGCTCTAATTAGAACTTATAACAACACAGATCCCTGCTGGTCAAATACTCCTTTATTTTTTCTTCCAGCAGTTTATTGTATTTTGCTTATGACACACACACACACACACACACACACACACACACACACACACACACACACACACACGCATGGGGTCTATACCCCTGAACACATGTGTGGTAATCTATGTAGTTTCTTTGGCTGTTTTTCATTTTCCTATTACTCATCCATTCCTTTTTATCCTTTTATTTCCTTCTCTTTCCTGCTCTCTCTTTCTCTTTTGAGAAAGGATCTCACCAGATAGTCCTCAAACTTGTAGGAATCCTGCCTCTGCTTCTTGGGTGCTAAGATTACAGGCATGCACCACCACCCCTGCAGTGACAGCTATTGTCCTCCATCTCATTCTATCTAAAGACTTGCCCTCTTAACTCTGACAGTAATTAAGTAAACCAATGTTGACTGTAAAAAGCAATTACTAGCCAGGTGTGGCAGTGCATGGCCATGAGCTGCAGGCCGTGAGGTGCATGGCTGTTATCCCAACACTGGGTGTATGAAGGAGGGAATCACAAGTTTGATGCCAGCCAGGGCTATACAGCAAGATCCTGTCTCAAAACAAAACAAAGAATAACAACAAGCAAAGAAATTAATGTTAAGCAGCAACTAGCCAGGAGCCAGGGCTGAGCAGTTTCCTCTGGCCTTCAGATAGATACTGTCCCACAGGTCAGCTGAGAACCTGAACGGCTGAGGTCAGGACAATGCCCTGGTGCACACAGGAATGTGCCAGTGATGTAAGACAGACTAAGCTCTGTGTCAGACAGGCAGGGAGGGTAACTGGCTGTGTGGCATAATCGGACATATTCCCAAAAAAGGAACTAGATGGAAAAGGTCCCTCCTGCTACAGACAGGGCTGTGGTTATTGTGACTGTGTGAGGTCAGCTTCATACTCCTACTGCTGGCCTGCATCTGGTATCACAGACAGGACACAAATCGAGGGAGGAGCCCCAGGGATGAGAGAGAAGCTATCCTGGATTCCCGGCTAAATTCAACTTCTTTTTTTCCATCCTTGTTTTCCCCAAACATTAGGAGTGCCTTCTAAGAGCAGGGCACTGTGTTCAACATGTACAGGCCAGAGCTAAGTAACATACACTTTCCTCCTCTCAGGATCTGATAGAAAAAAAATTCAAAACATATGCAAATGAAGGAAGCAGCAAGGTTGCTCAATGGGTAAAGGGAGTTGCTGCCAAGCCTGATAAAAGTTCAATTCCTGGAACCCACAGAGTGGAAGGAGAGAACCGACTTCTACAAGTTGTCCTCTGATTTCTACATGCATAACACAGAACACACAAATGTGTAAGTGTGCACATATACACAAAATAGCAAATGTAATTTTTAGATATGGAAATGAGGGGATTGTGGTCATAGCAGAATAGTCTTTCTCTCTCTCTTGCACAGGATGGCCTAGAACTTGAGGCAATCCTCCTGTCTCAGCTCCTGAGTGCTGGGAGTATAGGCAGAAGCAACCATGCATGCTTCAGTTCTGTCTTCAGAGCAGAGGCGGCCTTATGGACCTGTGTGATTGGGCAGCAGAACAGTTGTATCAATGTCAACTTCCTGGTTTTGAGGTTACTGCAACTCTGTAAAATGTGACCATGGGGAGAAACAGGATGAGAGGTACAGGGACCACTGTGTACTAACTTTGTAATTTCAGTGATTATTTACAATAAAATTGTAGTTGGAGCAGATGGAAGCAGGAGCTGCTCTCGTTTCCCGAGAACATGGGTGAAGTGAAGTTTCATGGGTTGATCAAAGCGGCAGCACTGAGCTGTGAGTTAAACAAAAGCATTCGAGTCTGGAGTTCTGGGGCAAATCTGGAATGTTTCTGTAGGCCTTGACAGGTGTTGGGTTTTTTTTTTTGCTCTTTTTGGGGGGTCTCTCCATCGAGCTCCCAAATAAATCACACACGGAGGCTTAGTTTTAACTTGCCTTAGCTTGGCTTAGTTTCTAGCCAGCTTTCCTTAAATCGTCCCCTCTATCTTTTGCCCTTGGGTTTTTCCTTTTCTATTCCTGTATACCTTTCTTTGTTTCTTACTCTGCAGCTTGCTGTGTAGCTGGGTGGCTGGTCTCTGGAGTCCTCTTCCTTCTCCATCTCTTCTCTTCCTCCTCCTCCCAGAGTTCTCCCTCTATATATTCTGCCTGCCAGCCCTGCCTATCCTTTCTTCTACCTTGCCATTGGCCATTCAGTTCTTTATTAGACCACCAGGTGTTTTAGACAGGCACAGTAACACAGCTTCACAGAGTTAAACAAATGCAACATAAACAAAAGTAACTCACCTTAAAATAGTATTCTCCAACACAGACTCTTGGTGGGGAATGACGGAGAACTACAGATAGCATCAGTGACAGCATGAGAAGAGATGGATAAGGTGTGGCCAGGGAGAAAGGAGAAAAACCAAAAGAGCCGGTGTTTGAGCACAGGGGAGAGACTAACTTAGGGAACTAACAGCTGCCCCTTTGACCCCTGCTGTCCTGTCACCTGTGTTCACACCTGCCCCAGGAACTCCTTTGTGACCTTGAGAATAGCAGCTGACCATCATACTTAGTTATGAACAAGAGGAGAGAGAGTGGGATAAGAGTCACATGGATATGAGTCCTCCAATAAATCCAGTGTGTGCAGGAGAGGGACCAGTGTCGGTGGGATGGGAGACAGGCAATAGGAAAGGGGTCTGGATGCTCTAAGATAGGAGCAAGAGGCCAGAGAGACAGTTCTAGTCATAAAATGTTAAGCCATCAGCCAAGCAGAGTCATCAAGCAGATGGAAGGACAAGATGCTGGACAGGCAGTTTAGCCTGAGCGAGGTGGGGTCAGACACTACCACTACAGTGTGGAGAAAGGTGTGATGATGGATGTGGGGTGCCAGACTTGTGTGGAGTTTCTTTCTGAGATTTTTAGTGTTTCCACATGAATGGGGAGACCAGGCCATTGGCGAATGTGAGAGAACAGCAAACACCAGCAGAGGCTTGGGGGTCACTGGAGAGGCAGCGGAAGAAGAGACGAAGAAGCGTGCTGGGACAGAGCATGTCTTGGCTTATGCCATCTTGGCTCCTGCCTTCAGCTGCCGCCAGCCAAGGTTGCCAGCAGGCCCTGCTTTGGAGCTATACCAATGCCTCCTGCTGGCTGAAAAGTGCTATTGCACCCCTGAAAACCACGGAAAGGTAAGCTTCTTTCAAGTAAAAGTACTTGATAATTTTACACCTTAAAACTGACTAACAAATTTTGAGTAATTCTTGTAATATGGCTGACAACATTACCTCACAAGAATTTAATAACCTTTTTGCCTGTATGCTGAATGACATTTTCCTGGAAATATACGACCTCCCTAAGACATATCTGGCCTGTACCATTTTGACATTCATTGTAATAATTCACACAGTGTTCAAACACTGGTTTAATAATAAGAACAAAGATGAGTCATTATTGGGACTGATACAGGCTTTAAGAGATAAAAATGAAGGCTTACAGAAAAAGATTCTGTCTATGGAATCTGCTGACTAGGACTTACATAAAAAGATTCTCTTTCTGGAATCTGCTAACCAGGAATTACAGGTTTTAAAAGATAGCAATGAAGGCTTACAGAAAAAGATTCTCTTTCTGGAATCTGCTAACCAGGATTTACAGGCTTTAAAAGTTAGCAATGAATGCTTACAGAAAATGATTCTGTCTATGGAATCTGCTGACCAGGAATTACATAAAGAGATTCTCTTTCTGGAATCTGCTAACCAGGAATTACAGGTTTTAAAAGATAGCAATGAAGGCTTACAGAAAAAGATTCTTTCTCTGGAATCTGCTGGCCAGGACTTACATAAAAAGATTCTCTCTCTGGAATCTGCTAACCAGAATTTACAAAACAAGTTTGTACCCAAAATTGCTTTTATTGATAATAAATATGAGTATTTAATGGATAGAACACTAACTCTCCAGAGTGAAGTTGTAGCTACTCAGACAATATATAAGGAAGAAAAATTATCATTACTTGATAAGATAAGGTCCATGGAATCATGTGTTTCAGAAGAACATAAAAACTTCCATGATTCCATGAAAAATCTGGAATCCCTTACAAGAGAGGAGGTTTACTCCCTGGAACAGACCCTAGGTGCTCGTTTACAAGCCCTGGAGGAAACTCTAAATAAACATGACAAGGGACCTAATAAGCAGAAGGGCAAGACCATACAGGTTGTAACATCTCCAAATGGCTCTCATACAATGGCTTATCCTGTTATCATCCATGAGAAGCCAGCAGATGACACACACCCCGAGCCATATACGACATATACATTACAACCAATTTCAACAAGGGACTTTAAAAATATAAAGGAAGCAGTAGTTACATATGGGATACACTCCACATATGTAAAACAGATGTTAAATTCGTGGTCTACCTCACATAGAATCATTCCAGATGACTGGCATCAGTTAATTTCAGCTGTTCTAGAATATAGCCAGCAGTTACAGTGGAAAAGCTGGTTGAGAGAAGAGGCAAGAAATTTAGAACAACAAGGTAAACTCAGAGGTTTTGAGATCTCCCAAGATCAAATACTTGGTGAGGGATGTTTCGCTGACAGGAATGTACAAGCCATTTATGATGAGCATACAATATCCCTATGCCGTACAGCAGCTCTAAATGCTTGGGAAAAAATTCCAGAACCTGGAAAAGCAACTGAGGTATACACAAAGATATTTCAGGGACCACATGAACCCTTCACTGATTTTTTACAAAGGCTGAACACAGCTATAACAAAAGCTGTATCAGATAAAGAATTAAGAAAAGTATTAACTGAGTCCTTGGCATTCGACAATGCTAATGCAGAATGCAAAAGAATACTTACACCATTAAAGATCAGATCAGCTCCTTTGGAAGAATGGATTCAGTATACTAATAGTGTTGAATCTCTTAACTACAGTAATGAGGCTTGGATAGGAGAGACAAATCCCAGAGGTGTAAGAAGGCCCCGTGGTACCAAATGTTTTAAATGTGGTACACCAGGTCATATAAGTAAAAACTGTACATGGGGTAATCCTAGAAGTAATACTCCTTCTAGGAATAGCCTAAACAGAAGACCCCAACCACCTCCTGGATTATGTAGAAGATGTGGCAAAGGCCGACATTGGACCAGTGAGTGCAGATCAAAAATAGATATACGAGGCAACCCTTTAGTAGCGGGAAACGCCTCAGGGGGCCTCTTGCAGGCCCCCAAATCAAATGTGGTAAGAACATTCCCAGCCACTGTGGAAGACATTCCTCTCCAGGACAACTGAATAAACCAATGTCTAATGTAAAAACTGATACTGCAATGGATGATAAAACAGCTCTGATAGATGAATCACAGTTTACAAAGAACACAATAAAACAAATATTTTGGCAGACTTCCATAAATGAACAAAGGCCAAAGCTTAGAATTCGAATTAATGGCTTGGTTCTGGAGGGCCTGGTAGACACAGGTGCGGATGTGACTGTAATTACACCAAAATCATGGCATCCAAATTGGCCTCTTCAAGAGGTAGATGTCCAACTTTTAGGAATTGGCACCCTATCTCAGATAAAACAGAGTTCGAGATGGGTTGAATGCATAGGGCCAGAAGGACAGAGAGGAAGGCTGAAGCCATATGTAGCAAATGTAGCAGTAAATCTATGGGGCCGAGATCTGTTACAACAGTGGAATACCCAGATTAAAATTCCTACACTCTCAGAAAAGGAATACAGGCCAATGCATGTTTCTAGGAATAATCTCATAAAATGCTATAAAAAACAGTCACCAACCATTCAGGCTGTACACAAACAGAGCACAACTGCTGTTGAACTCTCAGAAGTACCAACTGCCTTACCTTTAAAATGGCTAACTAATAAACCTGTCTGGGTTGGACAGTGGCCTTTGACAAAAGAGAAGCTACAAGCTTTAGAACAGCTGGTTCAAGAGCAGTTAAATGCTCAACACATTGAAGAATCTACCAGCCCTTGGAATTCTCCTGTATTTGTTATTAAAAAAAAGTCTGGTAATTGGAGAATGCTGACAGATCTGAGAGCTATTAATAAAGTAATTCAGCCAATGGGCTCCCTACAGACTGGGATGCCCTTGCCCTCTCTGCTACCCAAAGAATGGCCTATAATAGTTATTGACTTAAAAGACTGTTTCTTTACCATACCCTTACAAGAAAATGATAGAGAAAAATTTGCCTTCACAGTTCCTAATTATAACAATTCTCAGCCAGTCAAGAGATATCAATGGAAGGTCCTCCCACAGGGAATGTTAAACAGCCCTACCTTATGCCAATACTTTGTGCAAAAACCATTGGAGTTAATTCGTGTAAAGTTTCCACAATCCATAATTTATCACTATATGGATGATATCCTATTAGCAGATCCAAAGTTAGACACATTAGAAAGCATGTTTGAAGAAGTAAAAAAAGTTTTGCCTCGCTGGGGACTGCAAATTGCTCCTGAAAAAATACAAAGAGGAGATTCTATTAATTACTTAGGATATAAGATAGAGTTACAAAAAATTAGACCCCAAAAGGTACAACTGAGGAGAGATCGATTAAAGACTCTTAATGATTTTCAAAAGTTGTTAGGAAGCATTTCCAACTTATTGGGTATCATGGGAATACCCAAAGATGGACTACAAAATTTGGCTAATACTCTAGAAGGGGACAAAGAATTAAATAGCCCAAGAGAATTATCAGCCGAAGCTGAGAAGGAATTGGCTCTAGTAGAAAAGACAATTCGAGAAGCACATGTGGATCGTGTGGATCCAGAACTTAAATGTATTCTTGTCATATTCCCCTCCAGACATTCCCCCACAGGTATTTTGATGCAGAGGGAAGATATTATATTGGAATGGATATTCCTACCACGTAAACCAAATAAGAAATTAAAGACTTATATAGAAAAGATCTCTGATTTGATTCAAAAAGGTAAATTAAGACTTCGTCAGTTGACAGGAATGGACCCAGCAGAAATTGTAGTACCTTTAACTAATGAGGAAATTTCGTCACTATGGAAAGATAATGAATACTGGCAGAGAGCCTGCAGTAACTTTTTGGGAGAGATTAACAACCATTATCCCAAAAGCAAGAGAATAGAATTCATAAAGAAGACTGAATGGGTCCTTCCTCACATTGTACGACACAAGCCAATTTCTGGAGTCCTCACATTCTATACAGATGCAAATAAATCAGGGAAAGCAGGATACAAATCAGGAGACTTAAGTAAAGTAGTACAAAGTCCATACAGCTCTGTACAAAAGGCAGAACTGTATGCCGTTCTTATGGTACTGATGGACTTCACAGAACCCCTCAATATAGTCACTGACTCTCAATATGCAGAGAGAGTTGTTTTACACATTGAAACTGCTGAATTTATTCCTGATAATACAGAATTAACTTCATTATTCATACAATTGCAGGAAATCATCAGAAAAAGGGAACATCCTATATATATAACACATATCAGATCCCATACAGGTCTGCCAGGACCTCTAGCACAAGGTAATGATGAGATTGATCAGTTACTAATAGGTAATGTGCTAGAAGCCTCAGAATTTCATAAGAAACACCATGTAAATAGCAAAGGTTTGAAGAAGGATTTCTCCATTACTTGGCAACAAGCTAAGGATATTGTGAAAAAATGTCCTACTTGTTCCTTCTATAACCAAACTCCATTACCTGCAGGAAGCAATCCAAAGGGTATACAAAGAAATGAAATTTGGCAGATGGATGTGTTTCATTTTGCAGAATTTGGAAGATTAAAGTATGTACACCATACCATTGACACCTATTCAGGATTTCAGTGGGCAACTCCTATGAGTTCTGAAAAGGCTGATTCTGTGATTACACACCTATTAGAAGTTATGGCCATCATGGGAATACCTGTACAAATTAAGACAGACAATGCCCCAGCATATGTCTCCAATAAAATGAGACAGTTCTTTGCTTATTACAATATAAAGCATGTTACAGGTATACCACACAATCCCACAGGCCAAGCAGTCATAGAAAGATCCAATCGAACTTTAAAGGATATGCTAAATAAACAGCAACAGGTAACAATGACTCCTAGAAATAGATTGCATAGTGCTTTATTAACCTTGAATTTTCTCAATGCTGATGAGAAAGGAACAACAGCTGCGGAGAGACATTGGACGACAGACAAAACTCCTGAGCTAAACCAACCGGTTTATTTCAAAGATGTGTTGACCTCAGAATGGAAACCTGGATATGTCCTACGTTGGGGAAGGGGTTTTGCTTTTGTTTCCACAGGAGAAGAAAAGCTATGGATACCAACAAAATTAATAAAAATTCGATTCGAACAGGAGAAACCCCTTGATGAGGAGAAGTAAAAGATCATCCACCAATGTGACATCTCTTCAGGTTGTAAGAAAAATTTAACAATCAAAGGTTGGGGTAGGGTTCTGTTTTTGTCTTTCCAGGATAATGGAAATACCCATCTTCCAGAAATCATAAGGCCTTGGATATCCAGATGTTTACAGCAGAAAGAAAGAATCTATTGGTACCAATCTACACAGGGTAAGATATCACTGTCTAACATCTATATCTCTATCAATCTAGAATAGTTGTGGTTCCAATTTAATTATAAACCAAGCTGGATTTGGAGATGGAACTGGCTCACTCCTTCTCTAAACCCAAGCATATTGATAAAAGAAAAGGTTGAGAGATTCTTCAGTCCCATATCAGAAGAGCCCTCTGGTGTGAGACAGAAGGAAACCAATTATAAGGGACCATTATCTTCAAGATTCTAATTCTCTCCATGCTTACTCTTGATTTCTTGGAATCCTTTCTTACATGTCATGACATCTTTAAATCCAAACCTTCCATTCTGATAAAAAAATAAGTTTTTTCCAATAGCAATCTCTGAAGTCTCCAGAAGGAAGATGGGGCCCCAACAACAACAACTCTACCCAATCCAGAATGATGCCATGGTAATCATCATCATATTACACTTCTTGCCAAAATTTCAGACAATCTTACCCATTACTCTGAGAGTTGCTGCAGAATCTACAGTTAGTCTAACTGAGATTTAACTATCTGAGCTTTCTCACAATACCCAACAGAGATACCATCGCTTCCTAAACAGCAGGAAGCAATTCTAAGAAAACGACGCCCCTTCTCCCTAAGGTTTCATATTTCTCAGGGTTATGGATAATGGTTCTAGGGTTGGGGGTGGAAGAAACTGTTAAACTCAGTACTCTCCTTAAGGAAAGAAAATATGTCTCAAAAAAAAAGGGAAAAGAAGAAATGGAATGGATAGGTATAAGATATTATGGTAGACTGTCATATACATTAGTAAACAAATTTAGTAATATACCAGCCTTTGCACTGTTATGAATTCTTATATGTTGATACAAATATAAACTTTTTACATTCCTATTTAAGATAATTTGTATATTGATACAAATACAGAACGATGTTTGTTATATTGTACATATATTTTTACTCTTATGTGAAATATTTGTATATTGATACAAATGTGAATTTATATCTGTCATACTGTATGTATGTTCTACTTCTGTTTAAGATATTCTGTATACTGATATATATTTAGGATTATTATCATATTGCATATTGCACTATACATTCCTACCTCTGTTAAAGATATTTTGTGTATTGTCACAATTTAAAGTCATTGTCCTTTTACTGTGCATTTGCTTACAGACTGTTTGCCTTATTTATAGGAAGCTTAGTCCTTAGGTTGTTTAGGTAGACAAGACTTACATAGTTATTGTCACCTATGCTTGTCATCTCTATAATTATGTTAGTTAGGTCATCCAGATTAATAAATACATAGGTCAGATGGACAGGTAATCTTCAAACACTTCATGGACCTAGAGAACATGGCATTTAAATAACTTAGAATTCTGTTGACGTGAGACACAATTGCTCCTGGCAGCACCAATTTGTTCCCGAGAGAATGTTGGGCTTCTAAGACATTTCCATTTGGAAGTTTGTCTTCTTGGCACAAAATGGCCTACTGGGCAAAGAACTGCCCTTGCCTCAACTGCTGACAGTACAAATGCTGTCCTTTCTGGACAAGCGGGACACAAGGAAAGCGACCACTATACTTTGCCAAGACAGGGTAAGATGGTCTTTCAGAATTCCTGCTTCTGAAAATGGTCTGTCAGATACTCTAGGCCTGTAGCCAATTTGAATGCACCAACGATGCTGAGAAACATTAGGTGACTGTCCAGGCTGCTAGCTGTCTCTGTCTACTCTTGCAAGACTCCCGAAAGTTGCTTGCATCCTTCTCCCATTTCTCAGGTATTATTATATTCCTTCTCAGGTCTTTGATGAGGTTGGAGATTAGCAGTTATAGTTACAACTTAGTATATATACATATATAATATCTTAGATAGGATATATTAAGTATTAGACTCAGGTTCTTTAGGATAGGACACCTTTTGGAATGATCTTTGTAACACGCCACCTACCCATGCCCTAGACTTCCCTGGATTTTACTATGTGTTTTTTGCTTGATATTGTTTGTACTTATTGTAATTCCAACTTATCTAGGTCATTATCCCTCATTACTCCTAGACAATATTTGATAAGCATCTCTTTGTATATAGTCTTGTATTAGGTTAGAGCTTTCTTATTTAGACAAAAGGGGGAGATGTAGTGGGTAGCCATCCCAGCATTGGCCTGGAAGTTCCAACCCCCACTGAGGCTTCGGTAATGGTCACGCCCACAAGGCGGGGCAGAGGAGGAAGCAGAAGACGAAGGATCGGGAAGAGCTCTGTCTCTTGGTTCCCAGACTCTGGACGCTGCAGGTAGACCGAGCAGAGTTCTCCAGAGAACACCGCCGGACTGCGCTATACCCTTGCCAGACCCTGTAACCTACCCCTTCATTTGTAAGTTACCCCACAAAATAAACCTCCCTTTTAACTACGTGGAGTGGCCTTAATAATTTAACCAATAGGGTATTGATGCTTTCAAAATTTTGAGTACCTTACTATATTTTTTGAGATCTTGGGGTCTGATTTGTGAATGACTACTAAATAAAAACAATGCTAGCTTTATCATTTCAATACTTGCTTATCTGATGTATATTTCACACAGAAGTTTATGATGGACAAACGATGAACAAAGAGGAAAATATATAAATGTGTAAGTGTCCCATTCAATTTGTGAAACAAAGTTTCAGAGTCAAGTCCTTCTCTTCAGGATAATTTTTAGTTGATCAAAATCCACCATGGATTATAAAGTTAATTTGTGTGTAGTTATCAAAATTTCATAAGAGTAAATATAGTAGGCAATAACACTTTTGCAGCTATATACCTTATTTCATGAAATATTTCATAAATATATGTGTGTTTTTCTGTTTTACTTTTCACATTGTAGTTTTTAAAATGTGAATCAGTTTTAATTGTTAAGAATTTTCATTTCAAAAGCAAATATTGCTTGTTTTGCTTGAAAGTTGCAATGTTTAAATGCAAGCTCAGCTTCTGAAAAGAAATATTTTTTTTTCAAGAAGTACACTTTTCCTTTTTAAAGCAAGGTGGCGTGGATGCATAAGATGAATTTAGGAAGTGAAATTGCTTCAGGACAGTAGGTATCATCTTGTTGTTAGAAAGGGTAGTAATTCTCAGGGCATTATTATTGTACTTCATAACTAATACATATTATGTTTTTAATATATATTTACTCCTTCATAACTAAGATTTCCTGCAGTTTATCAGGTTTTGTGAAAGAAGTTATACTATGTTTTCACACTTTTAAAAACATCTTAATGTCTCTGAAATTCAGGCATGTGTTATTGTAAGTGAGATCTTAGTACACTGTGTCTAGTTTTATAAGCAATATTTTTCCTCCTTGTGCTTCATGAAGCAATATTTTCTGAAATGGAACACTGATATCTACTTGAGTTTAAAGTCAAGAAATCAGAGATTCATGTTTGTATCTTTAGCAGAGAAAATCTAGATTGACAAGTAACATGAAAACCTTGAAATTTCTGTAGAATATTTACCAGCATGATTTTTACCAAATTATTCACTTCCCTTCCATAGTTGTCAGGAGTCCTGGTAAGTATTTCTTCTTGACAGTCTTACTCTCTCACATTATGTAAGTATAGGTTCATACATATAGATAATATGATGATATATAGTAAATTGGGTTTGTAATATTCTGATCTGAGTTTGATTGTTGATTCCAATAAACAAACATGCTGTTAGTGGTGCTACTTAAGAAGATTCTGATAGAAAAATATATATTCAGCTGTTTGGAAGACAGCTGGAAAAAAGAACAGTACTGATCCAACTTAATAGAATCAACAAAGATGCCAAACTCTCACAAGCTGAAGGAAGATTTCATCCTTGTTAGAACCTCCATGCATACTGGCCTATTATTCAGAAAGAGGGACCATAACTCTTATTAGTACAGTCTTTTGAGGTCTTCCTTGACAGTCTAAACCACATAAAGGTAAGTCTGGCTGATTCCTCATGTCTCCCTTGGTGCACAGAGCTGTCACTCTGATAGAAAATATTGAGGAAATGATCGTGGCACTCATTCCTTGCATGAAACTACCCAGCCCGTGCCTGGTTCTGCTCACTAGAGCAGATCTGCTTCTCATAGCAGTCACTCTGCAGTTCTGTTCCAACAAGTCCCAGGCACAAAACCAAGGTTGGTATGCAGCTGGATCTCTTACTATACATGTAGAATGAAGACTGATCCATTTAGTCTTGTAATCTTCTTTGAGAGAAAATATGTCCATATTGTGAACAGGTGATGCTCTTCCCTAAGTTTCTCTATAACCTGTAAAACAATGGTTTTTCACTCTTTCTCTGAGATATTATGTTTGAGAAGCAGCTTTTGACTCTTTTGAGGATGGAATATGACTCTGGACATGGGTAGAAACATGAATGTAATCTTGTCTAGAAACACTGAAATGGAATAGACTGGTACATGAGAGTAGAAAGGATATCACTCTGTAAATTTACCAGAATGAATTGAGACTATAGGGGCACATGAGCACATTAAAAATCTTATTAGAGAAACCATACCCAACAATTTCAGAATGCTCTAGACCAAGGAAAGGATTTAATTACCTGTCTTGAGTCTACAAAGAAGTGAATATTTCAAGTCAGAATCGTAATGGACCCCCACCAACTTGTCATATGATTACCTTAAATAAAGGACCAACAGGCAGAAAATTCTTGAATGTCCCTGAGACTGTCATTCTCTTACAATGATTTGACCTATTTAATAGATATCTGCCATCTTCCTGTACCCCACACTTGACGTTATGCACATCTGTCCGCCTTTTCTTTTATATGTGAAGGTACTTCCTTAGCAGCTGGACTCATCTTTACACTTACTAAAACTAAATACTCATTACATGCAAAACACATATACACACTGTGATATGTGATCAGAGAGTTAATATTAGTAGTTAAGATTGGGATAAAAGCCTAGACCGGTCTACTCTGGTGACCAGCCTAGCAAATAACCTACCTGTCATCATAGAGCCTTTGTCCAGTGACAGATGGAAACAGATACAGAGATCCACAGCCAGGCACCAGGCTGAGCTCTGGGAATCCAATTGATGAGAGAGAGGAGAAATACTGTAGGCAAGGGACATCAAGATCATAATGGGAGGATGTGCAGAGATGACCGGCCACACTAGTGGAAACCCATGAACTGTGGACTGGTGGCTATGGGGCCCCCATGGGATTGGACTAGGCCCTCTGGATATGGAAGATGTTTGTTTGGCTTTAACTATTTGGGGAGCACCCAGGCAGGGGGATTGGGATCTGTCCCTGGTCTATGGGCAGGCTTCTGGAACCCAGTGCCTGTGGTGTGACACCTTGCACAGGCTTGGTGCAGTAAGAAGGGGCTTGGACCTGCCTAGGCTCAGTGTGCTTGGTTCTGCTGACTCCCCAAGGGAGACCTTAGTTTGGGGGATGTGGGGATCCGAGGTGGCTTGGGAAAGAGGGCTGGATGGTGGGAGGAGTGGGATCTGTGGGTAGTATGTGGAGTGAGTAGAAAATTTCTTAATAAAGAAAAATGAAAAAAAAAGATTGGGATAAAAGAAATGCTAGTTTGTCCTCCATTGTTATCAAGAAAATAAGAAATATCTCAAAAATAGCTGCTATTGAAACTGCTGTGCCTTGTGAATTCATTGTTTTTCAATATAGTCTGACATTGTAGAAAGACACAAACCTGTTCATCTATGTTTCTGACATGGCCTGTACATGATAGGATAGGAGTAAAGTACACCTTGCATGATGGCTATTCTTGGTTATCTATTCAACATCTGGAATTAACTAGAAAGTCAAGCCATTTGACAGGCACACCTGTGAGGGAATTTTTAGTTGATTTGACCATTTGAGGTTGGAAGACCCACCTTAAATCTAGATTATTTGGCCACACCTTTTTAGGACAATGTATATGAAGTACAATGTAGAAAGAAGTTTTTGTTCTTTGCCTATAATTGGAGGCGTTTCTCTGTCCTTCCTCATTCTGCAGCCATTTCCCAAATAATCACTCAAAGGCTTATATTAATTATAAATGTTTGGCTGGTGGCTCAGGCTTATTACTAGCTAGCTCTTATATTTAAATTAACCCATTTCTATTAATTTATGCATCATCACATGGCCCATGGCTTACCAGTTCTCTGACATCTTATTCCTTGGGCAGCTGGATTGTGTCTGCCTCTCTCTGCCCTCCTTCTCTCTCTATCTCCATTTGGCTTTCCCACCTAGCTTTATTCTGCCTGGCTATAGGCCAAAATGGCTTTATTTATCAATCAAAGAGAGCAACACATATTTACAGCATATAAAAGGATCCTCCCACAGCATTTACCAGCTTGTCTTTGCTCTTGCTTGGAAGCTCATTCCTTCACTGGTATTAGAGGCTACTTCTTTGTGATTTCAAGGTTTATTAAGGACCTGATTCAACATCCAGTCTCATGGGTTTAGCAAGTACTAGATTCTTGGCCTTTCCTTTGATAGACAGCCATTGCTAACAAGACTAGCTGACTAGCTGGGCCACAGCCTGTAAGGTACTCTAATAAATTTCCTTTGTATATTATGGAGAGTACAGCCAGTAGGCTGTGAGACTCTGGATGATTAGAATAACCACACAAAATTTGTCTTTTGAATATACTCAGTTTTGTGCACAAACATTCCTTATGCTATGCTAATATAAAAGTTAAACAGATATCTCTTCAAGTGAGGAACAGTCCGGAAGGAAGAAAATGCCACTACAGGGCTCCACTAGGAAATCTTCTCTAAGGAGTATAATTTGGAAGCTTTGCAATCTTGCACCATGTCCACCTTTAAGTCCTTCAGCTGTGACAAGCCAGGAGGATGGCACTGGTGAAGATCCACAAGGTCCTTGAGCATGTCAACCTATGGCTAGTGCTGACTGGCAGGCATGTGTGAGCCCCTGTAACAGTGCCAGAAGTCAAAGGTTACTGAAGTTAGCAGCACACACAGAGGCCAGTGTAATCAGACTTTCTTTGGACTGTCAGCTCCCAAATAATGATATGGAGACTTCTTAGTAAGTATGAAAGCTTGACCTTAGGTTAGGCTTGTTCATAACTAGCTCTTATAACTTAAATTAACCTGTTTATATTAATTTATGTTCTATCATGTGGCTTGTTACCTCTCCCCCACACTGTTCATCTGATTCTCTCTGTGTTTCACTGATGAATCCCCTACCTCTCTGATTCTTCCCCTGAGTTCCTCTCTCTCCTCAGCAGTCCCACCTGTCCTCTCCTGCCTGGTAATTAGCCATTCAGCTTTTTATTAAACCAATCAGAAGGTGCCTTAGCAGAGACACATTTTCAGTGCACAAAAAGATTAACCTACAACATTTCCCCCTTTTTGTCTAAATAAAAAGGAAAGGTTTTAATCCTAACACAGTAAAACTATACACAATAAGTGTTAACATTCAGTGTTAACTCACCCCTTGTGGACCCACCCAGTGTCTTGACAATGTTATCTTACATAAAGTCCTCTTTAAGAGAAAACCTCTCCCTCTTGTTTCTCTTCCTTCCTTTCTCTTGCCACAAGGGCACATGGACCTCCACACTCTCTCCCTCACTTTCTCTCTGTCTCTCTGTCTCTGTCTCTGTCTCTGTCTCTCTCTGTCTCTGTCTCTGTCTCTCTCCCTCTCTCTCTCTCTATATATATATATATGTATGTATATATTTTTTCCTCTCTCTCTTTCTCTTTCTCCCTCTCTGTCCCTCTTTACCCTTCTCCCTTCATCCCAATAAAACTTTCCACATGGGTGCCATCTCTCCCTTACCATTCCTTACCTTTGGCTCCACACACCAAGGCCTTTCTCCTGCCAGTTTACAACAATAAGAAAAATTATTAGGTAAGAATTACATTCACAATGTTTAGTCCATTTGTATTTGGCAACTTTGGAGAAAGTACTATTCTATCTTATTTTAGTTAGTCCAAAGTTTTGTACCTAAATCATTTTCCATCATAACTTATATTATCAACCTAAAAACATTTTCAACTATTTTAGCAAGAAAACCTCTAGTTATCCACAAAAATAAATTTTACATCCTTTGAAGTTTAGACGAGAATGCTTGTCCTTTTTAAGGAAACATGTATTTCCTTATGGTAAGAAAAAACTGTTGGGTTGGGGATTTAGCTCAGTGGTAGAGCACTTGCCTAGCAAGTGCAAGGCCCTGGGTTCAATCCCCAGCTCCAAAATAAATAAATAAATAAATAAATAAATAAATAAATAAATATTGACAAATAAGAATGGTTTGTTTAAAAAAAAAAAGAACAAACTGTCATCTCAAATAAATAAATAAGGAAAAGAATTGACAGTGGCCATATTTGAAAATAAAGTATTTTTTAAATAAAAATTATTAGTAGAATGATACTTATTAAGGTCATGAAAATATTTTATACTCTGTGTTTGTGTGTGCACATGCATGTAGAGGGCAGAGGTCAATATCTAGTGTCTTTGCCAGTTGCTTTCTACCCTATTATAAATTAGTGTGTGGGTGTGTGTATGAGAATGTACCTGTTCCATACAAACATGAAGTCCAAGTTATGAGCTTGCCTCTCATAATACAAATGTTACAAAGACAAAATATTCCTCTGTTTCATCTTCATTTCCATATTGTAAGCACTAACATTGCACTGTATCAGTTTGAAATAGGAAATCCAAGTTTTATATGAATTCTCAGTTGAAAGTTTAAGGCATTTCAAACTAGACATGTTCACATTTAATGTGCCAATAACTCTACCTTGAAAATGGCATCATTTTTTCTATATGTTAGCATTAATTACTACACCTTCCATTTTGTGATGGAAGAAAGAATCTTGGGTCTATTTTGGGGCCTATTTATCTAGTGTATCATTATTGCCTAATCTTTCATACAATAGTGAGTTTTGCAACTGAAAATGAGAATAACCTTACCTATTCTTTATTTCCTCTGACAAAAATCTAACCATTATCTTTGACACTTTATTTACCACCCCATATACATTTAGTTCAACTTGCTTACTCTTTCCCAGTATTCAATCTTATCAAAAATTGCAAATTTCATTGTATCACCAACGTGTTTAAGTAGACATATTGTCCCCAGTGTTACTGAGACTAAGGTAAATCTTGAAGAAATAATTATAATAAAAAATTTTCATGTGAAATCCTAAGAAATTGTTTTTTGTTGTTTTAGTGATTATTTAATCATTCTACTAGGAAATGTCCAAATCTTACTATGAGTTTCTAAGACATTGCAAGAATGAAATACTTCAAGTTGGAAGACATTAAAGTAGCTAAATATTATTAACAAGAACTGATTCTGTATTTCAGTAGATAATCAACTGATAGTTCATCATCATCTATCAGTCCTTCAAAGTAGCACCGTGTCACGCATGTATGTGTAAATGTATATATACATATTTATATATTGACTAGCCCTGAAATGTGGAATTCACTGGAACTAACATGAGTTTTGGTTTTATTTTTTAATTTAGTTTTGAAAATTTTCATATAACATCTTGCTCCACATCCTCGCCAGCATGAACCGTCACTTGTGTTATTGATCTGGGCCATTCTGACAGGTGTAAGATGGAATCTCAAAGTAGTTTTGATTTGCATTTCTCTGATAGCTAAGGATGTTGAACATTTCTTTGTGTATTTTTCATTAATTTGAGATTCCTATATTAGAAATTATCTGTATAGATCTAAGCAGAGACTATTTAACTATTACTATTATTTAGTTTGTTGATGTCTAGTTTCTTGAGTTCTTTATATATTTTGGATCAGGCACCAACTTCTATACAGGGAAATTGGAAGAGGGTATCAAACAGTCATGACAAGTATACTTGTCAGACCCAGAAGAAGAAGGGAAGTGAATGCTGAAATATAGGACATTATATTGAGAGTGTATCATGGAAATTGGTGTACATTTTTACATGTGTTTCATGTGTGTATTAGGGAGTATGCACAACTGCTCATGTGCCTATGGAGACCAGAAGATAAGTTTTGGTGTTATTCTTCAGTTCTGACCTTGTTGAAATGGGATATCTCATGGACATAAAGCTTCCTGAGATTGACTATGTGACCAGCGAGCCGCAAGGATCTGTCTGTCTTTGCCTGCCCAGCACTGGGATTGCAAATGTAGAGTCATTTTTAAAAAATTAATTTCTAGATTTCAAATACAGGTTCTTGTTCTTATAAAGCAAGAACTTTACAACTAAGCTGTCTCCTTAGCCTCATAGAAAATAAGTTGTAAATAAAAAAACATTGTATCTGTAAATAACCCTGGACTACAGTTATCCATCTGGATACTGACAGAGTTGGGTAACTTGTGAAAACCTTAGATGCTCCCACCACATTGAAACTTTACATGGTTTAATGCATAAAGCAAAACACTAATGATCTAATTTAGATTAAGGGGAAAATGTGAACATAAACGTTATAACACGGTCAAAAGAATGATGCATGGTGAACAATGTCTTGAGGAACTGTGAGAGAGGTTCCTGGAAAAAAGACAAAGGACCTTTTTACCTCCAGTGCTTTTTGTTCCCTGGGTTGTTCTTAGATATGACTTCATGCCTCCTGTGACATTTACATTCAGTTTTTAGATACGTTTATTTTTGTTGGATATCAGAACAAAACTTTAGAACACAATATGGTGAAAGGATATGCTGAGTGCTGTCCTCAGTGTACCTTGAATCTGAATGTGGCCTTCTGGTTTGCTTTCATGTTTTCCCAGATATAATCTACAGTACCTGATGGGCAATTGTGTTTAAATTGGTCTGTCTTGAGAAAGTTCTGGGAAAGGGCTGCTCTGTGAATATTTAATGTGTGCTTACTGGCATTTATTTACCCCTTTTTCTGAGCATGTTTTTCTGAACTCAAACAACTTTTGTTCACTGCTTTCGTTTCATTCTTGCATAAAAGAACACTGAAACTGAAGTAAAGTGTTCGATAGCGTTAGACTGTAGTACACCCATTCTTTCAGGTCCTCATATTCCAGGTCTCAAAGACACAGATCTACACAGTTTCACACAGTCAAATTATTGATTGCTAAATAAATGCCTAACAAGAAAGGAAATTTCTTCTGAGCGCTATTCACTGCCCACAAAAAAGTAGTTATTTTGCTGTATAGGATGAGGTGATTGGCATGCAGATGGAAAACTTAGCAGTGCCATCTGGTGGACAGAATTACTGTGACTGTAGCTGAATGTTTGCTGTATCTACACATTTCATACTTACAAAACCTCCAATATGACTGAAATTTAGCTCTCAATATAATGTGATAAATGCATTTTCATTAAATTAAATTAATGAAACACATTAAAATGTTATGTTTATTTAAAGTTTACTCAAGTTGCTTCACTCTGTCCTTTGCTCCTTCACTCTGTCTTAGGTGTATACTAAATGCATAGCTCATATATGGCTCACCTTTTGCGACTTAACTCTATTGTAAAAACATGTATAATTCCATGGCAAGAATTTTCAATGATTTTAATTGGTTTCATATTATGGAAGCTTCTGTCTTAACCATTAATGATTTCCACAATACTTTACCAGAATGCCCATGCATGTCATTACTATTCAAAAGGAAGATCTACATAATAGTAAACAAGATACTTTTTTAACTATAGGAATGAATTAGTAGTATGTTAAATTATCAGTATCACTACATTTTGAGGTTCAAATATTTTAGTGGAGTCAGTTGACAGTGGTGGCCAGAGTTGTTATGTTTGGATGGTATAGACAAGATTTAACCACAACTGTTATAAAAGCTCAATATTTTCTAAGAAACCCAAAGTCATTGCCATTGTGTATTTAAAGGATGCATACAAGAATTAGATCAGTCCTCAATGACACAAAGTATGGAACTTAAAAATGACTTAGGAGTTCAATGAAAACATCTTTTTGCTCAAAAAGAGGAAAACTTATCAAAGAACCAAAGAAATTGACTGAAAATGAAATGGACTGCCTTGGAAAAATAAGAAATTCTCTACTATGGTGCTATGATTATGCCATCTGATTGATTATTGATTCAGAAACTATTCAAGTACTTGATCAGGTATTCATTTTGAATAATTTAGTTGTTTGAAATATATCTATGGCACTCAGGAGTTTGAGGCCAGTCTGAGCTACAGAGAGAGTCCAGGACATCCAGAGCTATTATAGAAATACCCTGCTTTGAAAGAGACACACATATATATGTTTTAATATATATGTATATATTATACATAATATTAAACATTAAATGAGGGTATCTGAAATCTAACTCTCAGTTTTGTTTTTCTCTAAAGTTTTACTTACTTCTAGTAGGTAGATTATGATTTTGAGTCTTTGGGGATATTATTTATGTGAAGTTATATAACAGAGGGTAAATGTTTCCTTAGGAATACTTGTTTTCTGCCACATAGTTGTCTGATACTCTGTTGTTAAAAGTAGTATTCTCAGAAAATAAATTACATTGGTATGCATAGACTTTAGGGATATCTTTAAAACACTGACTGTCTCTTTAAGTGGAGACTGGTACTCTCTACTTGATATAGGTCCTAGGGAATGTAAAAGAATAGGTTTGAAATACTTAATCACTTAATATATTGATTTAATATCAGTCACAAAATACAAAATGCTTTAATGTTTATTGACAGGTAATATAATGCCTTGTTTTCCTTTTCTAAAGATTATTTTATGTAGAGTATAGAAATTCAACATTCTTAGCATTCCATTCTTCTCTTTTGTATTTAACAGTTTTAGTCATTACAATAGAGTTAATTCTCCTAATTATCTTCCTGGTTATCCCCAGTTTGACAAGAATTTAAAAAATGATTGAGTATAATAAGATGTCTTTGAGAAGACTTAACAAGCACATATATACTCAATTATTGTCATATTTTAGAATATAAGTGGACGTTAGTTCTAAATTAACTTACAAAGATTACTTAAATTCATTTATAATGAAAACTATAAAGTATTTTTTCAAATAGATTTAAAAGAGAAAGGAAGAAGCATGGCATAAGGTAGGTTTAATTCTCCATGGATGGTTGCAAATACACAAAGTTACTTTTAACATATAAACTATTTGGGAAATAGTCTAATACTGTTTGCATCTGCTGAGAGTCTTTTGACTGTGTGTGTGTGTGTGTGTGTGTGTGTGTGTGTGTGTGTGTGTGTGTGTGTGTAGGACAACTCTGGAAATCTAAATTTTTAAAAATTTTCTCTATGACTGTTTAGTTCTTAACAACTAATACATCACTTGAAACTCTGAAGTCATCTATCCAGGGATTTCTAGGGGTTACTTCTAATTTTGTTCCCTGCTAAATTCACTTTTTAATAAGGCCCTCTGAGACTGATTAAATTCTTGGGATATTTTACACAGGCTTCACTGGAGATAATTCACAGCAGAATACAAAAGTTTCACTCCACCCTTTGAGAATCTTCTAGTTGCCCTGTTACAATTAGTAACTAATTGTGACAAAGCATATCACTTTGTTAAGTTTGAAGAATTATCTTTCGTATACGTAAATTTGTACCTTGAGACCAGCAAGGTCCCAGTTCATATTAACCTTCTCAAAGACACAAATTTATCTTTTGGGACTCTCTAACTAATGCACCTAACTATAAAAGTAGAGTATTAGATTAAGCATCCTCAGGGAATCACTCTGTTTGTAAATCAGCAATGTAAAATTGGCTTGAACATACTATATTAAGAAAGACTTTATCTTTAATTAGAAATATTTGTGAAAAAAGGTCTCAATTGATGAAAATAATTAATGGCAAGGGTAGAAGAGTGTTATGGAAACTTTTGGATTTTCTCCAGTGTTCATTGCAAATTTATATTGACGACTAAAGACTTCAGAAACCATCCATACTTTGGGTGAAAAAGGAATCTTGAAGGGATTAATGGAAGAAGAGCCTGTCCCAGAGCTAAGATGAAATTCTAAAAAAAATCAGAAAATATTCCTATCAATTTAATAATTTTACAGATTTACAATGTGGATGGGTTTGTGGGAAACTGTAGAGCTTAGCAAATGGAGAACTGTGTTGCAGTGGGGAATTTGGACCTGTGATGAGTCTGAATATGCATTCATTACTTTGCTTTCTGTGAAGTCCTCATTTTAAAGTATGAAGAACTCTATGCTTATGTCACAGACTGTTTTACAGATTAAATTAAAGAGTCAATGAAAACCAAAGCATGTTTCTATTTCTTATTCCAGTCTTCAGACTGATACAACTTCAACCCAAATTTAGGTAGCCATCATACTGTAGAAAATAAAACAAAAGGCAAAATCAAAAATTCACCATAACTTATTTTCCTTACACTTTTCATTGTAGTTCCAGTTCTTGTCAAAACAAGGACTTGGCATGCTGTATTTTAATTTTAGAAATATATTTACATACATATTCCTAATTGTTCAGTTTGAGGAATTATCTTATATCTAAATTGTATCCTGAGAACATCAAGGTCCCATCTCACATTAACCTTCTCAAAGACACAAATTTATCTTCTGGGACTCTTTAACTAATGTGCCTAACTATGAAAGTGGAGTATTTGGTTAAGCAATCATATAGAATCACTATATTTGCAAACCATCAATGCAGAATTGGGTTAAATACACTATATTCAGAAAGACTTCACCTTTTTACTTTTTAAGACTTCATCTTTAATTTGAAATATTTGTATAAACTCAATGGATGAAAATAATTAATGACATTAGTAGTAGAGTGTTATGTTTGAATTTCCAAATTAGGGATGTGTGTGTGTGTGTGTGTGTGTGTGTGTGTATGCATGTCTGTATATCATATCAATTAAACAGAAACAGGCCATGAATTTGAGAGAAGAGGGGTGCTTAGTAAAGTCTTAAGGGAGGAAAAGTAAAGGGTAAATAATGTATCTATAATTTCAAAAAATAAATATTATTATGAAAAAAACAAGCTATCATAATTAATTGAGTTCTCATAATTTACCCTGTATTTCTTCTTCACACATATTTTGTTTGACTACACAGTAAGGAAATATTTACAAAAATTTCACCATTATGACTAATAGGGCAAAATGATCTGATTTAGTTAAAAATATAAGGAGAAATTGAAGTATTTTAAGAAACAATAACAGACAAGTGGGGAAACTTAGAGAAGATACACAAAAAATAATAAACATCAATGAGTATTATCACCAAAGGAAAATAATCTGATAAATTTGAAAATAAAAACAAGTCAAACTTTATTAAAGGGTCTTAAATTTAATAACAAAAATCCCTGAAAATGTAAATGTTTATAAAACAGTTTTAAATAGTAGTATGCATATATTTGCTAATACAGAACATACCATAAATTTTTTTGTTTTGCTAAATATTTTATTTTGTTAATAAAAATGAGGCTGAAAGATGTTTCATTGTGGATAAGAGCACTCATTGTTCTTGAAGAGGACCTCAGATTCCCAACACCCACACTCACAAATGTTTGTAAGTCTCATTCCATGGGATCCGAATCCTCTTCTAGCTTCCATAGACCCCCTGCGTGTACATGGTGCAAGCACACACACTAAGGAGCATACACATAAAAGAACAAATAAAGAGAAAGATGAGAAACTAAATATTGTAATCAAGAAAATAGAAAAGGAGTATAGCTAAATATTAGAATGTTTGTCTAGTATACATTAGGTTATAAGCATTATTCCCACCCTAAAAGAAAAATTAAAAATAATAACAAGAATAAGAACTTGCTCTGGTTATCATTAATAAACTATATCTCATATGTTTATAAATCACCAAATTGCCATGAATCTAGTAATATCACAACACAGATAGAAATCAAAGGGACATAGTTGAATAGTGTGGTATGAAAAAGCAATCTAATCTCAGTATAGAATAATAATCATAGAAGTTCAAGGTTTCTTACACTTTTCATGTTTTTAAATAATAATATCATCTAACAAATGAAGTGCTTTGTGTCTTAAGAATAGCTCACTCTTCCTAAAATTTTGAATATGTATTTTCATGTAAGCTTTGTTATTTGACCACTTAAATACTCTTAGCTTGCACATAGAAGATAGCAAGAGGAATTCCTCTGCCCCACCCCCAAAAAAAAGGAATTAATTCTACCTGTATTTGCTTAATTCAGATTTATAATGCTCAGCTTCTACTAGGTGAACACTGACAGAAACATTTGTATTACATAATAAAACTTGTAAGGAAAATGACAGAAGGAATTCACGTGATAGAATGCAATGGCATCTAGTGATACTTTTGTGATAGTCCCACAAAAGACAGAAGTAGTAAATCCACCCCTTGGGGCATTTTAGGAAAATCCAAACTCATCATCATTCTCTGAAATAGGCAGTCGGTAATATCCCATGTTGTCAGTGTTGAGTATTAAAAACACCGAGAAGTCATTTCAAACTGAAGGAGTCCGAGAAGACATGACATCGGGCTGCAATGTCTACTTCTGACGTGGATACTCTTCTCACAAAAAAGAGTTGTTGGAAAAATTGGTGTAACTTGAATCAAGTGTCAGAATAGAAGGAATACTATTGATACCTTGATTTTTAATAGTTATATATCTAATTTTTGAACAAAATAAGTTTGAACACAATCCATCCACTTATAGAGAAATATTTTTATTAATTTATAATTTGAACAAAGCAGATAAAAAATGAGACACATCACAATTGCATAAAATATACATAGTAGTCTATTAAAAACACTAAAATCTATAATAAAACATTTTTTAAATGGGCTGAATGGCACTTACCACTGAGTCTAGTGACCTTGGTTCAATCTATTGGATACATATGGTGGAAGGAGAGAACAAGTTTCCAAAAGTTTCCCCCAACCTCCTTATGCATGTCATGGAATGTGCATTCATATGCATGCACACATACAAATATTCACTAAGCATAATTTTTATGGAAAATATTTTTCTCACATAATATATACTGATTACTATTTGCATTCCCTCTATTCCTCCTGGTTCTTCACCACCTCTGCTCCAGTCTGGTCCACTCCCTTTCTGTCTCTCACTGGGAAACAAACTGGCTTCTAATAAAATATAATAAGATAGGTCCAGGTCCCACTGCCTGGGTGCCTCCCAAACAGTTCAAGCTATTCAATTATCTCACTTATCCAGAGGGCCTGATCCAGCTGGGGGCTCCACAGCTTTTGGGTCATAATTCATGTGTTTCCATTAGTTTGGCTATTTGTCCCTGTGCTTTTCCAATCTTGGTCTCAACAATTCATGCTCTTAAAGTCCCTCCTCTTTCTCAACAATTGGACTCCTGGAGCGCCATAAGCTGGCTGTTTGGAACCTTGGGCTTACACAGGGTCACCTTGCTCAGCCTGGAAGGAGAGGACTGGACCTGCCTGTACTGAATCCTCAGGGGAGACTTGGCCCTGGAGGAGATGGGAATGGAGGGGAGGGGCTGGGGTGAAGGTGGGGGCGGGAGTGCGGAGGACAGGGGAACCCATGGCTGATGTATAAAATTAAAACACAAATATAATAAAAATGGAGAAAAAAACGTAAAAAAATACAATAAGATAAAACAGAAGGAAAAGAACATAAGAGTCAAAGACCCAGTAGTTCTCACTCTCAGGAATCCCATAAAAACACTGAAGCCATAATTCACACACACACACACACACACACACACACACACACACACTCACACACACACACACACACACACACACAGAGAGAGAGAGAGAGAGAGAGAGAGAGAGAGAGAGAGAGAGAGAGAGAGAGAGAGAAAGAGAGAGCATCTGGTTAAGGTCCATGCAAGTCCTGCACATTCAGCCTTAATCTCTGAGTTCATATGATCTTAAGTAATGTTGATTTTGAGGGCCTTATTTTCTTGGTGTTCTCCATCCCCTTTAATTATTACACTCTTTCTACTGTTCTGGTTCCCTGGGCTCTGAGGAGAAAGATTCGATGCAGACATCCCTTTTAGGGCTGTGTTGTGGAATATTATTTTAACAGGGCAAAGATGTGTTACATTTGTTTATGCTGCAGAATATTACTTTAACTGTGTAAAGGTGTGTTATATTTGTTTTGTTGCATTTGTTTAATTATGAAAAGATATGTTGCTATTTCACATTGCCTGCCTTAAAAAAAAAAAGCTGAATGGCCAATAGCTAGGCAGGAGAGGGATAGGGAGGTCTAGCAGGCAGAGAGAATAGATAGGAAGAGAAATCTAGGCTCAGGGAGAGAGAAGAAGGAGGAGATAATGAGGAAGAAAGAGAAGAACACTCCAGGGGCCAGAAAAGCCATACAACTTCCAGCCAGACACAAGAAACAGTGAAAGTAAGTAGAAAGAAACAGAAGGAAGAAATGTTAAAAAAAAAAAAAAACTGAGGCAAAAGGTAGATAAAGAGAAACAGGTTAGTTAATTTAAGTTAAAAGAACTAGCCAAAAACAAGCCAAAGCTAGGCCAAGCATTTAAAAGTACTAATAAGTCTCTTTGTTATGATTTGGGAGCTGTTTGGTGGCCCCCAAAAGAAAGTCTGCTATAGAGCTGAATGTTCCAAGTTCGCTCAATCTCTACATAATTTCTGGATGTAGGCCTCAGTATTTTTCCCCATCAGCTGCAGGAAGATGTTTCTCTGATGATAGTTGAGGAAGGTATTGGTCTATGAGTATAGCAGAATGGTTTTAGAAATCATTTTATTACTACAGGTTTTTGTTGTTATTTGTTTGTTTTTGTAAGAACAGTAGTTTTTGGTTTTACTCTACCTACTCTCTGTTTCTTAGTCAAACAAGCAATGTTGATTAAAGGTTTCAACTCATGAAGTGGGCATTCATTCAAATCAGATTTTTGTTGGTTACTCCCACAAGGTTTGTGCCACTATTGCCCTAACATATCTTGTAGGCAGGACAGCATTGTCAATTCAAGGGTTTGTGTCTGGTTTGGTGTTTATGCTTGTCCTCTGGTAGCTTGCAGAGCACCTTTCTATACCAATGATGCTAGCACATAGAAATAAAGGTTTTCTGTAGGCACCAACTTGACTTCTCCATGTTCAGTGAATTGTGTAGGTGTTGTCTTTAGCAATAATAAGGCTTGCCTTCAATTTGTGGAGCGTAACCTATTGTCTTGGCAACATCCTGGGTTGTTTAGCAATTTCCATGGATTTCCCTTTGGCCAATGACTCAATTAGATGTAATCCAACCCCTATACTGGAAGCTTCATTTGATGACTAGAGATGTCTAGCTAGGGCTCTGTCTCCTCTATTGTTCGATGATTTCACTTAGAACACATTCATGCATGTATATTTTTAAAGGAAGCTTCTATTATATTAGGTTTCCATACTACCCATCATAGGTTCTTAATTTTAGCTATCTTTTCACATACTTTCTCCCTCATTTCTCTCTTTCCTTCTCCCTGCACTTGATTCTCCCATTCCAGTATCTCCCAGCCATCCACACATAACTGTCTATTCTATTTCCCTTTCCTAAGGAGATCTGTCTCCCTCTAGTGTCTTATTCTATATCTAAGCTCTGTGGTTCTATAGATTGTACCTTGATATTATCATTGACTGAACAGATAATATCCATTTATAATTGAACGCATACCATATCAGTCTTTCCGGCTCTAAGTTACTTCACTTAGGATAATTTATTTTAGTCTCATGCATTTAATAATGAATTTCATGATTTCATTTCTTTTAAAAGCTGAGTAATAATCTATTGTGTAAATTGATCACATTATATATTCTTCTGTTGAGGGACATCTAGGATGTTTCCAATTCCTGGATATTATTAATACAGCAGCAATGAACATGGTTCAGCAAGTGTCTCTTTGATAGGATGCTGAAGCATTCTTTCAGTATATGTCTAAGTGCTTTAGCTGGATCTTGAAGTAGATTGACTCTCATTTTCCCAAGGAACCTCCACTTTGGTTTCCATAGTGGCAATGCAAGTTTTCAGCACCACCATCAAAGGATGAATGTTCCCCTTTCTCCACATCCTCACCAGAATGAACTGTCACTTCGTTTATTGTTCTTAGCCATTGTGATGGGTGTAGGATAAAATCTCAAAGAAGGTTAGATTTGTATTTTCATGATGGTTAAGGAAGTTCAACAGTTCTTAAAATGTTTCTCAGCTATTTGAGCTTCTCTTTTTGAGATTTCTGTTTAGATATACATCCCATTTTTTAATTGGGTCATTTACTTTTTGATATTTATGTTTCTGATATCTTTATATGTTTTGGATGTTAGCCCTCTGATGTATAGTTGAAAAAAATCTTTTCCCATTCTGTAGGCAGCCATTTTTTTTTAATGATGGTGTCTTTGGCTGGGTAAAAGCTTCTCAGTTTCATGAGGTACCATTTATTAATGGTTGATTTTAGTGTCTGTGCTATCTGTGTTCTGTTCAGGAAGTTGTCTCCTGTGCCATTGCATTCAAGGTTATTCCCCACTCTCTCTTATATCAGGTCAGTGTATCTGGTTTTATGTTGTGGTCTTTGATGTGTTTGGAGTTGAGTTCTGTGCAGAGTGATACATATGAATATATTTGGATTCTTGTATATGTAGTTTGGCAAACACCATTTGTTGAAGACACTGTATTTTTTCCAGTGTGTATTTCTGGCTACCTTGTCAAATATTTGGTGTCCACAGCTATGTTCATTTTGGGGTCCTCAATTTGATTCCATTGATCAATTTGACAGTTTTGTGCCAACACCACGCTGTTTTTAGTACATTAACTCTGTAGTACAACTTGATATCAGGGATTTAGTTACCTTAAGAAGGCTTTTATCATTCAAGGTTTTTGCAGCTATCCTATTTTGTTTTGTTTTTTTCTTTTATGTTTCCATATGAAACTGAAGATTGTCCTTTCAAGAACTGCAAAGAAGTGCGATGGAATTTTGAGGAGGTTGCTGTTGTTTTTGTATTTGCAGTATAGTGGCTACACCTAATCCTATCACTGCCTCAGCTGCTGACTGTGTCTCTGCAGCTGCTGCCTTGCTGCTGAAGCCATAGCCCAGGTGAGACTCTATGTCCCACTGCCATCTCCATATAGGGAGACAAATGTTTTAACTAAGTCTCTACCTTTTTATGAATAAAGATTTAGGAGCCAGATGCAGCCAGCTGACTTTCCATCTTTTCCAACATCCCAGAAAGAGCTTCTCTTCCACTGTCCCAAACCAAAAGGGACTGCCAAACTCAAAGTCCCTCCCCTACTACTTCCTGTGTGTCTCTCTGTCCATATCCCTGACTCCCTCTTACTCTCTACTGGCTACTTCCTCTCAAATATTTGCTTGCTCCACCTCTTTGACCTATGGTTGATTTTATTTAATCCTGTTTACAATAAACAGAAATCTCTTGGATTAATGGTATGTACTAGGGCTGAGCCACACCACAGCTAAAGGCAGGTTTTTCCAGTAAATGATGCAATATTGAGGTTCACAATGTGATCAAATATCTTATGACAGGTTGCACTGAATCTGTAGATTGCTTTTGGTAGGTTTGCAATATTTATTATGTCCGTCCTACAGATGAGCATGAGAGATCTTTCTAGCTTCTGATATCTTCTTCAGCTTCTTAAAGTTTTTTTTTTCTTTTTTCTTTTTATCATAGACATCTTTAATTTGCTTGGTAAGAGTTACCCCAAGATATTTAATATTATTTGGGACTTGTGCAAATGTATTTTTCCCCTGATTTCTTTCTTAGACAACTTATCATTTGTAAATAGGAGTACTAACTGATTTTTGAGAGTTAATTTTGTATCCAGCTATTTTAGTGAAAGTGTTTGTCAGTGACAGGAGTTTCACAGTGGAAATTGTAGGGTCACTTGTGTATCCTGTCTTATTATCTGCAAATAACAATATTCAGACTTATTTCTTTCCAATTTGTATTCCCTTTATCTCCTTCAGTTGTCTTATTACTCTAGTTGAGATTTTAAATATCATATTGAATAGATATGAAGAGAGTGTTTTGTTCCTGGTTTTAATAGAACTGCCTGAGTTTCTCTCCATTTAAATTGATGGTGTCTATGGGCTTGTTTTTATTATATTGAAGTTTGTCTCTTATATCTTTAATCTCACCAGAACTTTTATTATAAAGGGGTATTGGATTTTGTCAAAGGCCTTTTCTGTATCTAATGAGATGATCATGTGATTTTTGTCTTTCAGTTTGTTTATATGGTGGATTACATTTATCGATTTACTCTTCTTGAGCCAGCCCCACATGTCTGGGAAGAAGCCTCCTGGATCATGGTGGGTGATCCTTTTTATATGTTTGGAGGTTTGATTTGCAGCTATTCTATTGAGATATCTGTATCTATGTTCATAAGGTAAATAGATGTGTAATCTCTTTCATTGTTGGATCTGCTTTGGTTTGGGTATCAGGATAACTGTGATCTTGCAAAATGTATTGGGCAATGTTCCTTCTGTTTCTATTTTGTAGAATTATTTAACTAATATTGGCCTTAATTCTTCTTTGAAAGTCTGGTAGAATTGTGCAATAAAACCATCTGGCATTGGGTTTCTTTTTGTTTGGTAGATTTTTAATGACAACTTCTATTTTACTAGGGATTATTGGTCTGTATTAATTGCCTATCTGACCTTGTTTTAGCTTTTTTAAATAGTGTGTATTAGGAAAAATATATATTTCTTCTAGATTTGCCAATTTGTTGTAGTACAGGTTTTAAGTATACTCTTATGATTCTGGGTTACCTGGTGTCTGTGGTTATGCCCCCTTTTTATTTCCAATTTTGTTAATTTGTATATTCTCTCTGCCTTTGAGTTAGTTTGGATAAGAATTTGTAGATCTTATTGATTTTTTTCAAAGAACCATCTCTTTGTTTCATTGTGGATTTTTTAAATTTAATTCTACTAAAATGATTTTAGTCCTTAGTTTGATTATTTCTTGCAGTCTAGTCCTTTTGGGTAAAGTTCCCTCTTTTTGTTCTAGAGTTTTTGCGTGTGCTGTTGTTATTAATATGAGATCTTTCCAATTTTTTGAGTAGGTATTTAGTGCTATGAACTTTCCTCTTAGAACTGCCTTCATTGTGATCTATAAGTTTGGGTATTTTGTATATTACTCCATTCAATTCTAGAAAGTCTTTCATTTCTTTCCTAATTTGTATCTTGACCCAATCTCCATTTAATAGTGAGTTGTTCAGTTTCCTATTGTTTTTGTTTGTGTTGATAGTCGGTTTTAATTCATGGTAGTCAAATGAAATTCAAGGTGTTATTTCAGTTTTCTTATATCTACTGAGATTTGCTTTGTGTCCAAGCATGTGGTCAATTTTGGAGAAAGTTCCATGAGGTGCTGAGAAAGAGGTATATTGTTTTATGTGAAATATTCTATAAGTATTTGTTAGGTCCATTTGGTTTATAACATTAGTTAGCTCCAGTATTTCTCTATTTAATTTTTGTCTTGATAGCCTATGTATTGGTAAGAATTGGATATTGAAATCTCCCACTATCAGTGGATGCGGTCCATATGGGATTTAACCTGTAGTAGTGTTTATTTTACAAAAGACAGGCACAGATGTTAAGAACTGAAATGTCATCTTGGTAGTTTTTTTTTTTTTTTTTTTTATGAGCATGGAGTGTCTTTCCCTCTCTCTTCTGATTAGTTTTGGTATGGAATCATTTTGTCAGATAACCAAATGGATACACCAACATGTTTCTTAGGTCCATTTGCTTGGAGTATCTTTGTCCATCCTTTTACCTTGAGGTAATGTCTGTCCTTGATGATAAGGTGTGTTTCTTGGATGCAGCAGAAGGATGGATACTGTTTTCACATCCATTCTGTTAGTTTGTTTCTTTTTATTGAGGAATTGACTCCATTGATGTTGAGAAATGTCAATGGATAGTATTTATTAATTCATGGGTTTTTTTAATTGTGTGTGTGTGTGTGTGTGTGTGTGTGTGTGTGTGTGTGTGTGTCTGTGTCTGTGTCTGTGTCTGTGTCTGTGTGTTTCCTTTCTTTTTTATTTTTTTGGTCTGAGATATTTTATGACTTGTGTTTTCTTTGGTGTGGTTAACCTCTGTAGGTTATCATTTTTCTTCTGGTGTCTTCTGTAAGACTGGTTTTATAGATAGATATTGTTCAAATTTAGCTTTATCATGTAATGGCTTATTTTCATCATCTATTGTGATTGGAAGTTTTGTTGGATATAGCAGTCTTGGTTGCCCTCTATGTCTCCTAGAGTCTGTCTGTAGAATATCTGTCTAGCCCTTCTGGCTTTTGGAATCTCCATTGAAAAGTCAGGTGTTATTCTAAAAGGACAGGCTTTATATATTACATTTTCCCTTGTAGCCTTAATATTCTTTCTTTGCTCTATATGCTTAGTGTTTTTATTATTATGTGCCAAGGGGAATTTCTTTTCAGGTCCAGTCTACGTGGTATTTTGTATGCTCCTTGTAGTTTTATAGGCACCTCCTTCTTTTGGTTAGGGAAATTTTCTTTTACAATTTTTTTGAAAATATTTTCTGGACCTTTGACCTGTGTTTCTTCTCCTCCCTCTAGTCCTATTATCATTAGATTTGATCTTTTCATAGCTTCCTAGATTTCCTGAATGCTTTGTGACAGTATTATTTTTTTAGATTTAAATTTTTCTTTTACCAAAGAATCCATTTCTTCCTTAGTGCCTGAGATTCTGTCTCCCATATCTTATTTTGTTGGTTTGACTTGCCCCTGGGGTTGTTTGATTTCTAAATTTTTTAATCTCCATATTTTCCTCAGCTTGGATTTTCCTTATTGATGTTATTTCCACTTTCAGGTCTTGAACTGTTTCATTTATTTTCTTCCACTCTCTGTTTTCATAGATTTCTGTAAGAGATTTATTCATTTCTTCCTAAGGACTTCTTATTCATAGATGTTACCTTAAGGTGTTTTTTTCTTGTGCTTCAACTATGTTGTGATACTCAATGCATACTCTTGTAGGATTGCTGGGCTGTAGTATAAAGCCTGCCCTGTGAAAATTCCTCCCAGAGTCCTGGGGAAGACCCTGCATTCAGTGTCGGGTATCTGAGGGAAAGGAATCTACATACACTAGCTCTTTTTTCCATTTATTTTATTCCTTCATGACAAAACTCTATATAGCTTCAGTTCTGTCCTGAATCTCTGTCCCCTCATGGGCTTGGTAATAACTAAGCCCTTATGCTTTTGGTCTCATCTTCGTCCTCTGTTCCTTAGTCCTCCATCTATCCTCCCTGGCTCCTTACCCCTGGCCCTGATGAACTCTACAAGAGATCTGCCTTACCTTCTACAGAATCTCTGTCTTCCTGTCTTCTCTCTGGCCAGGGGGTTCTGTGAGTGCCACCATATTTCTGTCTGGTTTTCTCTGGACTGGTCTATATCTTTCCCAAGACAACAACACTTTCATGTTTACAGTACAACATAAGAATTGCAAGATCCCCACCAGAAGCTTCCTGGCAACTTCATCTGCAACCCCAAAAGGTGAGGAGGGGAATAAGGGTGGCACTGGATAGCTGGAATTTATGTGCTAGAAATATATCCACACTGTGGTTATGTGAAAACATTACAAGTCTATCATAAATGTGCTCAAACTACAAACTTACAGGTGATAGGGTAAAGAAATCTATAAGTCACTAAAAATAAAACTGACACTATTTTTCTCTGCTACCAGTTTTCTGGAAGGGCAGAAATTGACTGTTAGCTAGTCAATCTGCATCACAGCTTGAAGCACCTGATAAGAGGAAACCTGTTTGACCTAAGTAGTTGCTCTGGGTGGTGAGAAAGAGGGGGAAGATCTGAACTTGATTTGCATAAGAAGCAAAGCTATACATCTAAAGCCCGCTTGTCTCCTAGCTGGGGGTGGAGGGAGTTAGTTACTAGAGGTTCAGCAGGTCTGAACTGTTTGCCAAATGCTCTGGGAGTATTTAGACACACACGAATTTCATAGCAGAAGACAGCTGAAATATTAAAAACTGGATAACACTAAATATTCTGTGATAAATGGCTTCCAGTAGAAAAATTCCTTGAAATTTCTAGGTGTAGCTTTTGAAAGGGTATACAATGCTGGTGGCTTGTGCTGGTTACCCTGGTGATGGTTTGCAGAAAGGTCACAGTCATGACAGAACCCAGTGGTACCTTTTAGAGATTTATTAGGAGATAGACAGAGAAACAGAGACAGAGAGCGAGAGCACATGGGGGTCATGTCTAGCTTTTAGGCTGGGATGCAGTCACCCACTGATGATATAAGGCATCAGACGAGACCCCAAGCTGTACATATACAGAATCCTTACAGCTTTAATATCCAGCTGAATCTCTATAATATATTCTTGTGACCCATAAGAGTAGTGGAGACATATTGTCCTGGCTACTATTGAGTGTGTTTTGGGGCTGGCATCTAGGCATCTGGGGTTGGGAAAATTGTAATTCTAGTTGCTGATAGATGGTCTTGTCTTCATTGGGTGGGTCTTTTTGTTTCTTGGTTTCTGTTGCCCTCTCTGTATCTTAGGAAAGTGTGGTGGCACTGTGTGTTGCCTGGTAGGAAATTCTTCTGACATATGTGGGCACTGAGGGTTTTGGGTAAAATATGCTTCTAGGTATTGGGAGCTAACACTTAGGAATGGTGATTGGCTATGAGGGTGACTTAGGGAGTCCATAGCAGGAGGGAAAGCAAACTGGCAGAAGAATCATGAGCCATGGTTACCTTTCTGGAGCTTTATTGGGAGAGAGGGGCAGAGAGAGAGACAGAGAGACAGAGAGAGAAAGAGAGACAGAGAGAGCGCACGGAAGGAAGAGAGAAGAGGGAAGGAGGAAGAAGGGGCACAGAGGGCCTGCCTGTGCTGGCCCACATCCCAGGATGATAATGTAATTAAGGACAAAACACTTACAGGGTATTCTACCTGAATCTGCTTAGTCCTCTTGGAGTGGGGACAGAGAGTGACTAGAGGTTATAACAGGTAGCCTACTACAGAGGTGGGGATGATTCTTGGAGGTTGGATATGGAGGAAAGGAGAAAGAGTGAAGGTCTAAAGCTTCCTCAACTGCTTTCCTGGCCTACTTGCTTCTCTGGCATGCTTGGTTAGAGAATTCTTAGAGAATGCCTGCTGAATATGGGGGGTGGGATAACAGGGTGAGTAAGAAGTAATATTAGAGCATATCTGCATGATCTGCTGGATATGGGGACAGAAAGGAGGGAGAGGCTGTAACAGGTGGTCTGCAACAGAGATGAGGTTAAGAATGTAAGATTGAAATAAGGAGAGGAGGGAAAGGTGAAGATCCACAGTTAAGCTACCTGTTTCCCTGGTTGGAGTGGCCTATAGAAATTCAAGGAAAGCCTGCTGGAATTGGGCACTGGGATAATAGGATAAATGAGGAAGAAAAGTTAGAGGGGAAGATCTGTGTGATCTGCTGGAGACAGGGGCAGGAAGAGAGACCATTGCAGGTTATCTGTTACAGAGCTGGGGATGAACCTGGGTATTGAATTTGGAGGATAAAAAAAGAGGTGAAGATATGCTGTTAGCCAACTGTTTTTCTGGCTAAGGTGATTAGGAACCTGCTGGTGTTGGAGGTTGGAATAATGGGATGAGGGGGTAGGGAAGGTTGGAGGAGGTCTATGTGATTCATTGAAAATTGGGATCAGAGAGGAAGGGGAGACCACAGCATGAATTTTGCTTCAAAGCTGAGGACAAGTCTGAGGGATTAAATTCGGAGAAGAGAATGGATAGGTGAATATCTGTTGTTAGCTTACTTGTTCCCCTGGATGGAGTGGACTGCCAGTATCTTCTTCAGTAGTCATGTAATATTTTCTTTTGTGTATCTATTAAGGAGAGGAAGTGCTGAGGTGCCCCACCATAGGAAACATGCAGTCTTTCAATCTGCTTTCACTTATATACAAAAGCAACATAGAGCCTCTAGACCATTTGTAAATTTAGTCTAGTTTTTATCCATGAACCCTTCTGTAAACTTTCCTAGTCATTATAGCAGTATTATAAGGATACTCATCTATATTCATATATTATGGATATGTACACACACAGATGTGATTTCAGTTTTATATGTAAATTTAAAGGATATGATGCCTTAGAAGATCATAGGTAAGATTTAGATTATTCTACCACATAAAAAAAGCAATTCTCTTATTGAAGGCAAATTTGCTTCTGCTAAGGCCACATGACCTATGGCCCTGGTATGGTTCAGACATTGAATTTTTTATCAATGGAATGTAAATAAAATTGAATTTTATAGTAATTTCAGTTTCTATATCTCAATCATGATTGTTATAAAACATTCCAACGCAGAGATATTACTGTTTTATGAAATGTGCATTAATAATGATGGCTTGTTTCATATCAGCTAGCTGTGTGTTTGCTATAAAATTCAGTGTATAATATTAGTTGTTAATTTTTTCTTGCATGATCTTCTTAAGTTCAGTATATGATTTTTTCTCACATGGTATTCTTAAGTTCCATTACCTCAAGTGAAGAAGGTGGGGTTGATATTTCAGTTAGGATAATTTGGCAGTATCAGCTTTGAAGGAAGAGACCTTAGTAGCAAATAAAGTCTGTCTCAACATATTACATTCAAGGTAGTGAAATGTTTCCCTGGGTTTATGGCTATATGAAAAACTTGAGGACTGTCTTTGGAAAGACTGAGATGTAAATTGTAGAGTTCCTTTTAGATGGTATCAATGTCTTCATCTTTAGCTCCAGTGTCATCAAACTGAATTTCTCCATCATCTCCATGAGCACACGTATTGGTTTTATTGATTTGGGCAACAACGGAAGCTCACAATACACCTTCAGAGCTCTAGCTTCAGCTGCGTTGTGTTCACAATTGCATCGCCTTTGTTATCTTGCTACTCTCATAGGCCTGCCAAGTGGCATGTCTAAAGCATGTATCCAAACATTCCCACTGCTGTGGTATAAGCTATTTATACCCCAAACACATTGTTTTTTTTTTTTTTTTTGAGAATTTTAGTTATATTTAATTATAAATCTCACCCTTTAACCTACTTTACTGAATTTTTATAAATATTTTTATTTTATAATTAATTTAATTTTACATATCAGCCACGGATTCCCCTGTCCTCCCTCCTCCCAACTCCCAGCCTTCCCCCCTAATCCATGCCCCTATTCCCATCTCCTCCAAGGCAAGGTCTCCCCTGGGGAGTCAGCCCAGCCTGGTAGATTCAGTTGAGGCAGGTCCAGTCCCCTCCTCCCTGCACCAAGGCTGAGCAAAGTATCTCAGCATAGGCCCTAGGTTCCAGAAAGCCAGCTTACGCACCAAGGACAGGTCATTGTGTCTGATTATCGTTTCCTAACATTTTGAGGACCTGAGTGCTCATATTCTTGGACACTTGAACAACGGCTCTTGGTTTTCAGATTTGTTCTCTGTCTTACCTTCAGATCTGTTTTTATAACTTTTCATTTATTCTTGAGCATGGTGGCAAAGACTGGCTGGCAGCACGTGGGACTGTCCTGCTGGCTGTAGGACAGCAGCAGATATGAAGATGGGTGCTAAGCAAAGTGCAGAATGAAGGTGGAAAAACATTGCTCTGGAGAAGCTGGTCACCCCTGTTCCCAAGAGCCCCTGGGACCCATGCTCAGCAGTGACAAATAATCTATTATTTTTATGACCTGTGAACAAATTATTTCCTCTTGTATTTTATACTTTTCTTTTCAGTATTTTATACTTTTTATAATACAAAATTTCTTATTTTTCACCCAGTCAAACTTTCTTAATTTTTACCATACTTGTGTGTACATTTATATTCTTATAAGGCTGGTACCTTTTATAAATTTTGAACAACATATATGCTATTATATGGTTGACCTAATTTTATAATTTCTATGTAAAGATCATATATAAGTCTTGCTAAACTATTCCTAAATTTTTGTGACATTTGAATTAAAATTATGCACTTCTTTCTAAATCTAAAAAATTATTTCTGTAAAATGACATAAAATATTTTCTCATTGTTATTTGAGCCTCCCAATATCTACAGATATATTTTCTCAGTATATCCTGAGAATTTCACGCTATTTTCTCCCTTAGACATGCAAATGGTTTTACTGTAAACTTCATTTTGAGTTTCATATTTATTTTTTAAGTATCATATGGTGGTGTGTCATTATAAAATCATAAAATGCTTTTTCTAAGGCTTACTTTAAATCTTTTGAGAAAATTTTCCTATTACTCTGAATTTTATGATATTACATCATCAGTATTTTCCATATTAAAAAAAAATTCCCCAAAGCACCACCCCAGCCTAAGGGCCCAAGACACATAAGCGCTGCCCTGGCCTCTCAGCCCAAAGTAGGCATGTGCCTCTACAACAAATATGTGATGGAGACGGAGAAAAGATAGAAAAATGGAGCAGAGACTGTGCTCAGGAAAGAGATGGAACTGGAGACGTGATGGCGATGACAAATGAGAAGGTTGAATTCTACATACCGTCATTGCCCAGTAGGGTCAGAGGCCTGGAAATTATGCAGATGCACACTCGCCCTGAACCTGCCACCCAGCTACAGGATCTGGCTCTAGGCAATGATGGAGGCCCAAGATGAAGAAAGGTTCACTTTCTGGACTGGACCTCCTCAAAGGACCTCCTTGGTCCATGGTGCTACCAGAGGCCATGTTGAGATCCATGTAGACGTACATGTGCTGCTGCCTAATGCCTTGGCGATGTTCGGGAAGCCATGCTGGTGTGAATGGCATGTGTAACCACCTGGGACCATGTTGAGGCCACTGGTCCTTTCAGCCACTGAGGGCTATTAGTACATGAATGGTCCTGATATGACCAAGGCCTTTTTGATATCTGTTGCCCATCATACTAAAATCCATGCGGATGCCTGTGATCAGGGCTGCTACTTGAAGCAGGGTAGAGCTCATGGGAGAGCGTTCCTCTCCACAACTCTCAGCCCTTCAGTGAAAGAGGCGATGTAGGTCAGGAGAGCTAGCCCTGCCTGACCTGATCCTTCCACTGCACAAAATAATTAAAAATAATAATAATTTCCCCCCAAGCTCATTTCGGTGCTTTTAGCTACAATAGTAACACAAGAAAAAAATTAAGAAGGAAATTCGGGTCGAGTAAATAGACTGTGCTGAAATAAATCTGTTTAAACAGTCCTGTGGTGAAGGCAATACTACACACTACAGAACAAGAACATATGCAAAATGAAAAAAATGGACATTTACATTGATGACTGTACAACTCCGGCACAATCCATGAAACTAGCATTATTCAATATTTAAACTCATAAAAAGAAAGTTAATAAAAATCAGAAAACCCTAGGAAAATAAAACAATTATATGGCATGAAGATTTGCATGCATATATCACACTAATATATTCAGTGTATGCATTAATTTTGATGCTTTCATAATTTTGAATATACTTCAGCAAAATAAAACAAAAGTAAAGGCGTGTAACAACTTGATACACCACCACAAAATATTAAAAAAATAGATATGAACCTCACAGCAAAATGCTTGCTTTGTCTAAGGGAGAAATGGAATGAAAGCTCCAGGATATAATGAAAGAATGTGAGTGTCCACAGACACTGAAAGACTCAAATTATTATTTTTTTTAAACAATTTCTCTTTTTTTCGGAGTTGAGGACAGAACCAAGGGCCTTGTGCTTGCTATGCAAGCGCTCTACCACTGAGCTAAATCCCCAACCCCGACTCAAATTATCATGAGAAAATATTTTATGTCATTTCATAGAAATCATTTTTCAAATGTAGAGGAAAATGCATAGTTTAATTTAGATATAAAATTTTGAAATAAGTCACATAAATATGAACTAATTAGACAAGCATAAATGATATTGATCATCAAAAATTTATTAGGACAACTGTGGAAAGATAGTTTTAATGAATTTAATATGTATTTAATTTGGTAGTAATGCATTTGATTATAGTTTTTAAATTATGTAATTCCTAGATAGGACACTATTGTTTAATAGAAGAAACAATGAAAATCTAGTATATGTGAATCACTAAAAGTAAAAAATAAAATTTAATATCCAAAATTTTGAGATACCTTTGACTGAGTTGTTCCATAAATTATTGATAATGTTGCTTTTAGTTGATTCCACAGTTTTGAGGAAAACTGAAAGTCAGTGTCAAGGTATTTTTCTCAGCAATGTCTTCTTCAAAGCATTTTTTACCTCCCTATTTCTTAAACTATAAATCAGAGGATTCAGCATTGGGATGATAAGTGTGTAGAACACAGCCACAATCTTATTTTTCTCTGGTGAGGAGATGGACCCAGGCTGGGCATACATAAAGAACACAGTTCCATAGAATAAGCTCACCACTGTGATGTGAGACCCACAAGTGGAGAAGGTCTTACTCCTGCCATGGGTGGAAGGGATCTTCAGAACAGTGGAAAGGATGTAGCCATAGGAGATCAGAATCACTGTTGTGGTGGAGATGATGATGAGAGCAGAGAGAATGAATAGTACAATCTCATTCACAAAGGTGTCAACACATGAGATCTTAATCAGAGCTGGGACATCACAGAAAAAGTGGTCCAACCTGTTTTCTCCACAGAAACGCAAGCTGAAGGTGAATCCTGTTTGTATCATTGAGTTTATACATCCACAGACATAGGAGCCAGCCACCAAACGAATACAAGCTGGCTGAGACATGCGTACAGTGTACAGGAAAGGTGAGCAAATGGCTGAGAAGCGGTCATATGCCATCACGGCCAGAAGAAAACCTTCTGTCCCAACAAAAAGAGCAAAGAAAAAGAACTGTGTTGCACATTCATTGTATGAAATTTTTTTTTCCTTGGAGAAAAAAGTAGCTAGAGTTTTGGGTGCAATGACTGTGGAATAGCAGAGATCTAAATAGGATAAATTTTGGAGAAAGAAATACATAGGTGTATGAAGTCTGGAGTCTATTTTAATGACAATTAACATGCTGATATTTCCCAATACAATGATCAGATAGATAAGCAAGAACAGTAAGAATAAGGGAACCCGTGCTTTTGGAGATACCCAGAATCCCAGTAGAATAAATTCTGTCAGCTCGGTGTCATTTCTGCTCTGCTCCAGTTTCATAACTGAGTCCTATCTGAGAAAATAGATCACAGGGCACTGTGGTCAACTTGCAGTTCCTTTTGAAAAAAATGCTAATATATATTGATGCATTTTCAATTACTCATCTGACAAAATAGTTTTATATTTTGATTAACTAATGTATTGTCAGAAATGAAGCCATTCATTAGCTCTAACATAATTAGCTTTGATATAGGATGAGAAATGTGAGTAGGTAGAGGTAGGTACATTTTGGATTGGATGCGACCCAGCCATGTCATGACATTTAAGAGTTTTCAGTCTAAGTAACTCTAAGATGATTTCCAAACTTTCAATACAACAAAGTCCTCTTCTGCAGAATAGGAGCTGCTAATAATACCTATTGTATGAGGCTGTTATGAGGATTACATGAAACGGAATGACAAGACAGTATTTATAATGACCCAAACGCATAAAACAATTAGATAGTAGTGAAATACTTAAACACATACACATATAATCCTTTGAAATTTAGAAAAAGAGAAATTGGGTGAATTTACATCCCCACCACCAGATGCAGTTAATTTGGTTCTTTTAACACAACAATTTATGAAGAAAATAAACTATAAATATGAAAGAGAGCAAGGACAGGTATCTGGGATACGTTGGAGGAAGAAAACATAAGTGGGTAATGACATAATTACATTATAATCTAAAAACAGAAAGAAAGAAAAAAATACCACCTGTATGTAAAGACATTAGGACACAGGAAGTTGCAGTTTCACAGGGTGGAGAAGTATCAGCCTGGAAGAATTTCAGCCAAGTGAAAAATCAGCCTTATGACCTCTGTACTAGCCTTGCCTAGTTAACCTCTGTTTTCTGCATCATTTATTGCTCATCTCTGAAGGCCAGTGGCTTCTTATTGGGAAGTCACACACAGCATTTCTTTTCTTTTACTATTTTAGACATATAAATTATTTGTTTATGTAAAAATGTCATGGTTGACACTTATGATTTGGTTCATATAAATTTGGGTTATAATCCCTGCTCTTTCTGCCAATGGCTGAGTTATCTTAGCAAATTGATTAAAACCCATTTGTTTCTATTTTATTATCAGTAACTTCTGGATTAGAAAATTGACTGAATAGGTGGTCATAAGTATCACTCAAATTTACATATAAAAATTAAGTAAAATATTTAGCCCTTGGAAAAATGGGAAGTACTGAATAATAATTCATACTTGAGGGAATGAACTGAGAAGCAGAAATTATTTGCTAAAGTAAAATAAGATCTACAGAAAAACTAAATTTTTGATTTTTAAAATCCAGGTCTAGCTACCTGAAAAGCCTCACTAATGAATTTTAAAAGCTTATTTTTTTTAAAGTCATATTGAGAAAAGTACAATAATTAACAAATATATTGTATCTTTCATACAGATTCTTCAAGTATCAAACCACATGCACCAAGCAGACCTGTTTGTTTCCATGAATCACATGCCCTCACCTCATTAGCCTCACAAGAGATTCCTACACTGGGTCTTCAGTCCAAACTTCAAGAATATCTTCTTTATAGTAGCAAATGTGAAGCTAAAAGTACCTCCTACAACTGAAGTCCTTTGATCCAGCTGCATAATACTCTCAAACAAGGAAAGCAAATCAAAAATTTGTAGTATATACACATATATTTCTATTTAAAATAAAATAAAATAAGCCCCAGAGGTCAATTAGGTCAGTGTTTGCTCTACTTTCTCACTAGCGTCACCTGGGAAGTTGTTTTGCTTCTCTTTTTAATACTGATTCCTGGTCAACCCATAGAACACCCTAGTTAATAGAATACTAATTAGTTAGTAGAGTACTAATTAATCTGAAATTGTGAAAAATATACATGGGAGATGAGTTTAGGGTTTGCTCATTTTCCGATTCCTACTGACTCTTTTAATTTCAGTTTCTATGAAGAAGTTCAGAGATAAGTAAAGTAGGCTACAGTGCTTCCAAGCAGAATAGATATTTCCTCATTCAAAATTAGTCGTTGATTATAAAGAATCTTTGAAAGGATATTATTTCACAAATACTGATTCTAGGAGTCCCTGTCTTTATCCAACAAAAATGTAATAACTCTTACTCATTTCTCTTATTTCTGATGTCAGTGCATCAAATTTTTGTTTTTACTATTTGTAACACATACCTAATATTGTTCATTGGATAAATACTTATTTAATAAATATTTATGCTTGATATAAAAAATAGACCTAATCCCATAAACGTATTTCTTAAGTGTTTTTATGACTTTTTTGGTAATTTCTACTTTATTTGTGTAGCTTTTTCTTGGCATTGAAAGATTGTTAAAAATAACATGAAAACAGTAAATCGTTTTTATAGAGAGCATTGGATCTTTATCTAGAATATTTGAAGAAACTTTTGAGTTATGAAATCCAAATAATTGAATACAAAATATTGTGTATTTAAGTTACAGGTAATTTTCTTATCTATATTAATTTATAAAAATAAGTTTCAACCTAAAATAATTAGTAATAAAAATGAGAAGTGATTTATCTGCTAAGTCAAGAATAATTAAACAATGACACAACTGTGATTTTTCTTAAAGTTTGCCTTTAATATTCACTACATAGTCAATCAATATGATAATATGTGGTGCATAACTTCTCATTGTATGTATGTTAGCATTTACTTCTGAAGTCATTACATATCCTGACAACAAATATCTAAAAATATAAAGGCTCGATGGGGAGATTGCTTAGTGAGTAAAGTACTTACTGAACTTGGATTCCCAGAAGTTACATAAAGCTGTATGCAACAGAATGTGATTGTGGTCCAAAAGTCCTATGGCAAGATGATTGAAGGCGGAAGAATCTATGAAAGTTGTCAGGGTACCTAGCCTGGTGTCCACAGTGCTAACAAAAATTCTTTCTCAGAAAAGATGTGTAGGTGAAGAAAGACTGACAACCAATTTTCTATCTGGTTTCTGTGACACACACACACACACACACACACACACACACACACACACACCACTAAGAAAGCTCTTTAGTATACCATATGACATACTGAGAACTAGGACAAGTGATCTGAAGATCAATAAGCTATAGAGAATAAGAATATTCTTCAGGGGAAAAAAAAAAACTAGAACTATCTAACTCTTTGAACATACCCTTTCCTTTAAATGTAATTTTTCATAATTATACTGATTTTATCTATCACAAATTTAGCCTAAAATTTAATCGGACAACTTTAATGTTAGTGAGAAACAATGAATACACAATATCGCTCAAAGAAATCTTTAGCTAACTAAATAGTAAACCCCAGAAGACTTAAAGGACAAAAATATATATTCCTAATGTACAAAATAAAAAGTACTTTCATTTTAATTGAGAAATAAGAAGATATAGCAATTTGAACAATACTGTACTTTATTTGTTTAAGGCATATGAACAACTTGGAAAATATGTATAATTTTGTAAGGAAAAAATTCTAAGTATTTGATAGCCTTACAAACTGATAATTAAAACACAAGACACATATTTATTACATTTGAATACATAAATTGAAGAAGATATTAGAACATGGAAAGATCTCTCATTATCTTGGATTAATAGGATTAATATGGTAAAAATAGCGATTCTACCAAAAGCATCTATACATTCAAGGCAATCTCCATCAAAATTCCAACACAATCCTTCACAAATCTTGAAAAGACAAACTTCAGCTTCATACAGAAACACACACACACACACACACACACACACACACACACACACACATCACAGGATAGCTTAAGCAATCCTGACTAATAGAAAAACTGCTGGAAGTATTAACATTTCTGATTTCAAGTGGTACTATAGAGCTGTAGTAATAAAAATGGCATGGTACAAAAACAGACTCACTAATCAATAGAATAGAATTGAAGACCCAGACATAAATCCATACACCAATGGACACCTGATTTTTGACAAGAAAGCCAAAAATACAGACTAGAAAAAAGACACCATCTTCAACAATTGGTACTGATAAAACCGGACAGCTTTATTCAGAAGAATCCAAATAGATTCATATTTATCACCCCACAAAAATACTACAAAAGGATCAAAGCCCTCAATAAAACCAGATACACTGAACCTGATAGAAGAGAAAGTGGGGAATAGCCTTGAACTCATGGGTGCAGGAAAAGACTTTCTGAACAAAACACAGACAACACAGGCACAAAGATCAACAATAAATAAATGGGGCCTCATGAAACTGAGAAGCTTCTGCACAGTAAAGGACACTGTCATTCAGACAGAACAGAGGACTATGGAATGGGAAAAGGTTGTTTCCAATTATTTATTTGATAGAGGGCTAATATCCAAAATATATAAAGAACTCAAAAACATAGCTATCAGGAAAACAAAAACCCAATTAAAAATGGGGTGCAGATCTAAACAGATAATTCTCAGTAAAGAAAGCTTGAATAGCTGAGAAACACTTAAAGAAATGTTCAATATCCTTAGTCACCAGAGAAATGCAAATCTAAAGTACTTTGCTATTTCATCTTACACCCATCAGAGTGACTAAACTCAATAAAACAAGTAACAGCTCATGCTGGTAAGTATGTGGAGAAATTGGAACATTCATCCATTGTTGGTGGCATTACAAACTTGTAGTCACTGGGGAAATGAATATGGCAGTTCCTCAGAAAAATCAGAATCTCTGTACCTCAACATCCAGCTACACCACTCTTGGGCATAAACCCAAAGGATGCTTCATCCTACCACAGAGACACTTGTTCAACCATGTTCATTGCTTCTGTATTAATAATATCCAGAATTTTGGAAACAATGTAGATGTCTCTCAACAGTAAAATGGATGCAAAAAATGTGATGTATTTACACAATGTAGTAATAATCATCTGTTTTAAAAAAAAGAAATTATAAAATTCTCAGGTAAACTGATACAATTAGAAGACAATCATCTCAAATGAGGTAACCCAGACCCAGAAAGACAATTATAGTACATATTTGCTTATATTTAGATATTAGCTGTTAAGTCAATGATAACCAAGCTACAGAACCACAGAGAGTAAATATAGAGTAAGGGAGTAAGCAAAGACATAAAGATGTCTCTAGGAAAGGGAAAATAGAAAAAATAGTTTTTTAGGCATGTGGGTGGAGTCTGTAACAAGGGAATCAGTGGAGAGGGTAAGAAAAGACAGGAATAAGGGAGAAAAGACATCTAAATATGGGAAGAGACAGCTAAAATTAAGGGCTATTTGAGGAGTAGTATGTAAATCTAGTATAGTAGAATCTTCCTAAAATATATTAATATATGAAGGTGAGCTAAATGAAATTGCCAAATAGTAGGAGAGACACAGCCCCAACTGGACATTTCTTGTCACCAAATGAATATTCTAGTATCAGGATTGGATTACATCTCATTGAGTTGTTGGCTGAAGTCCCATGGGAATCGTCATATAATGTAGGATGTTGCCCAGTCTGTATGTTTCTCTCCACAAACTGAAGTCAAGCCCCACTGATGAAGACAAGACCTACACAACTTATTAAACTTGCAGAAATTGAGCTGGTTACTACAGAGAGCCTCTACTCTGCAGATACCAAAAGAGAAACATAAACATCAACCCAGCCAAAACTCCTTTGATCTAGAAGGTTGTCCTGCCTGCAAGATATGATAGGGCAGTGATGGCACAAAGCTTGTGGAAGTAACCAATCAATATCTGACTTGATGTAAGACTCACTCCATAAGATGGAACACATATCCAACATTGCTTATGTTACCAGGACTAGATAGTCCAGGGACCTAAGGTAAAACCAAATACTACTATTCTAAAAAACAAAACAAAACAACATGTAGTAATAAAATTACTCTGAATGACATTCTACTATACTCATAGATCAGTACCCTGCCTATCTATCATAACAGAAGCTTTCTCATGCAGCAGATGGATACAAGTACAGAGACCCAGACTCAGAAATTATGCAGAGAATGAAACACCTTGGTACACTCAGCTATAAATTGATGTCTTCATCAAATTCTACCCCTCTATCAGAAAACCCAGCAGAAGAGGAGGCAGAGTACAAGAGTAAGGGGAATGGAGGACTCCAAGAAAATAAGGCCCTCCTGAGTTGGGGGGATGGACAGAGAAGGAGAGTAATGAAAGAAATATTGACAGAGGGAGAGATTATGGGGTTAGGGAGAAACTTGGTGCTAGGGAAATCCCCAGGAACCCACAAGGATGATACCAACTAAGACTCCTAGCGATAATGGAGAGTGGCTGAGCTACTGGAGTTCAGTTGAAGAGAAGGATTAGAGGAACAAGGAGAATCAAGATCATGATGGGGAAAACCACAGAGACAGCTGACCTGAGCTCGTAGGAGCTCACTGACTCTGGACTGACTGCTGGGAAACCTGCATAGGATTGAACTAGGCCCTCTGAATGTGGGTGACAGTTGTGTGGCTTGATCTCTTTGTGGGGTCCCTGGCGGTGGGACCAGGACTTATCCCGGGTGCATGAACTGTCTTTTTAGAGCCCATTCCCTATGATGGGATGCCTTGCTCAGCCTTGATGCAGGGGGGAGGGGCTTGGTCCTATCCCAACTTGGTATGCTAGCCTATGTTGACTCCCTAAGAGAGGTCTTATCCACTATGAGGAGTGAATGGGGGGTAGGATGGAGGGAAGATAGGGGGAAAGTGGGAGAAAGGGAGGGAGGGGAACTGTGATTGGTGTGTAAAATGAAAAGAAAGAAAAGAAAGGAAGAAAGAAAGAAAGAAGGGAGGGAGGGAGGGAGGGAGGGAAAGAAAGAAAAGAAAAGAAAGCCCTCTAGATTAACAAGATTGATACATATACAAACTCACAGAACAGAGGCAGCATTCACAGGGCCTCCATGGTCTGCCCAAGTGGGGTCCTACAGCTGAAAGAAGAAATGGACACATGGCCCCATCCCTAACCCAGAAGCAATCTCCAGTAGATAACCACTTGCAAGTGAAAAGTTACTTTCCTCCAAGGGAGTCCCACCGGGAAACAAACTACTCCTAGGGGTAGGCTGCATGCCCAGCAGCAGATAGCCAACACAAAACAAACTCAATGATATCTTTGGAGGTTACTTTTTTCACAATGTTCTGCCATGACTTTTATTTTTTTAATTATCTTTTTTAATTTTAATTTTATTTTATCTATATTTTTTCTTTTCTCTTTTTACCCTACATGTCCTTTGTATATGTATTATGACCCCAATTTAGCATTTTTATGGGATTTTTGAGTGTGCAGATGAGTGTGTCTGTTTTTGTGCCTTCTCTTGGGCTTTTTTCCTTTTGTTTGTTCATTTTGTCCAATTCTGAAGTCTTAGTTTTTGTTTTATCTTATATTATTTTATTGTTATTACTTAGAAGCCTGGTTGTTTCCTAATGAGAGACAGAGATGGGGTGGATCTAAGTGGGAGGGGAGGTGGCAATGAGCTCCAGGAGTAGAGGAATTGGAAACTATAATCAGGATATTTGGGGGTGGGGAATCTGTTTTCAATAAAAGTAAAGAAAAAAACACACATTATAGTATCAAATGTATATGTTTTGTGCATATTTTTTACATTCTCGAACAAATACATTTTAAAATATGTAGTCAATGTAACAGCTTAGTTGGGGGGTATAGCAAGCTTTTCACCAGCTGCCAGCTCACAAATAATGACATGGAAACTTATTATTAATTATGAAAGCTTAGCCTTTAGCTTAGGCTTGTCTCAAGTAGCTCTTATAATTTAAATTAAAGTTTATATTAATCTACATTTTGTCACATAACGTTACCTCTCTTTCATCTTGAACCTCCTTGTTTCCTCTCCATCTGGCTGGTGACTCCACCCTTTGTTCCAGAGCCCTCTCTGCCCCTGGATATCCTGCCTAACTTCTTCTTGCCCAGCTATTGGCCATTCAGCTCTTCATTAAACCAATCAGAAGGCACCTTGGCAAAGACACATCTTCACAGTGTAAACCCTCTGCAACAGAGGGGGGGACTAGGAGGAGAGGAAAGAGGGAGGGGAGAAACTGATTAGGCTGGGGAAAAATAATTAATTAATAAAAGAAATAAAATTAATAGTTTAAAAAATAAACAAACAAGAAACCCATTCTTTCATGATATATTCATTCAACATGAAAAAGTGTGGTGAGACATATGTGGAGTTTTTCCACATCAAACAATTGCCTAAGAGAAACTACCTTAGTTTATTGTTTTGTAAAAGAAATAGAACATTAGAGAATTTTTTAAAGATGAAAATTTATTTCCCATAGTTCTGGAAATGAAGATCAAGGTACCAGGATATTCTAATGACCTTCTTACTGGTTCTTACACAAACGCTTTTCATAGAAATGTTAATCCATTCATGAGTACTGTAGGCTAGATCTCTAAACTCTGCCAATGCCCTGTGTTAAAAAATCTTCAAACTTCAGCTTGGTGCTGGAAAAAATTCTTGAGATAACTTAAAATTGAATAAAAGGATTTGTATTGGTTCACAGCTACAGATATAGCAATGGAAGTGAATAATGTTGCTTCAAAGCCTAATATTGAGCCTTTACCAGCTAGTTTTATGTCAGCCTGTCACAAGTTAGTAATTTGAGAATCAAGAACCTTAATTAAGAAGGTTCCTCCATCAGACTGGTCTGTTGTCAAGACTGTGGGAGCACTTTCTTGATTGATAATTGAAGTGGGAGAGCCCAGCTCACTGTGGATGGTACCACTTATGGGATATTGGTCTTGGATTGTAGCAGAGATTATCTCCTGGTCCTGCCTGGCCCACAATCAGGACAAATCTCTCTCACCCTCAAATCCTGAAGCGGTACTTTACATCCTGCTCCTCATGGTGGCTGCTGCAATGTTTCCTCACTCAGCCTTCCACTTCCCAGAATTCTCCTCTCTCCTTATCTTGCCTACACTATACTTCCTGCCTGGCTACTGGCCAATCAGCATTTTACTTATCAACCAATCAGAGCAACACATTCATAACTCCCCCAGCTTTGGGTGCTGTAAGAAAAGAAGCTGAGTAAGCCCTGAGTCAGTAAGTTGCACTATTCCACTGCCCCTGCATCAGTTCCTTGCCCCAGGTTCCTCCAGAATTCTTGCCCTGACTTTTCTAGGCAGTGTACCTGTAGGTTGTAGTGTGAAATAAACCCTTTCTCACCCCCCTCAAAAGAAAAAAAATAAACTATCTTCTGTCTTAGTCAGTATTCTATTGCTAGGAAGATACATCAGGACAGTGGCAACTCTCATAAAGAAAGCATTATTGGGACCTGATTACAGTTTCACAGGTTTAATCCATTATTATCATGGCAGCACACTGGTAGACTTAGTACTAAAGAAGTAGCTGAGGTCCCCTGGTGTGACTCCGTTCTGCATGTCTGTTCTGAGGAGCAGTAGGCAGTTTCCTCAGACCCTTTTCTGCCAACCCACTTCTCTCACATCAAAGTACACGGAAGACTCAATGGACATGGACATGAGCCAACTCAGGCCTCAGAACTACCTTTTCGGTTGTAAACTAAGAGCTGACAGGATTATCACTTTAAGGTGGATAATTATGAGAATGAGCAGCAGTTATCACTAAGAACGGTTATTTTAGGTGTGAGGCAAAAGATGAATTACACACTGCGGAGGCAGAAGCAATGAACTATGAAGGCAGTCCAATTAAAGTAATACTGGCAACTTTGAAAATGTCTGTACAACCAACAGTTTATCTTGGAGGCTTTGAAATTACACCACCTGTGGTCTTAAGGTTGAAGTGTGGTTCAGGGCCTGTGCACATTAGTGGACAGCACCTAGTAGATGTAGAGGAAGATGCAGAGTCAGAAGATGAAGATGAGGAAGGTGTAAAACTCTTTTTTTTCTGTTTCACATTTTTTTATTATATTTATGTTTTAATTTTACACATCAGCCTCCCCCTATCCTCCCCCTCTTGCCCCCATTCCCACCTTCCCCCCAGCCCCTCCCCTCCATTCCCATCTCCTCCAGGGCCAAGACTCCCCTGGGGATTCAATTCAACCTGGTGGATTCAGTACAGGCAGGCCCAAGAGAGCTTAGGGGAGCAGGAGATCCCAGCTGGATCAAGAACAGAAAGGAAGAACAAGGAATAACAGACCATGATAAATGAAGACCACATGAGAACAGGAAGAAGCAAAGTGCTAGAGAGGTCCCCAGAAATCCACAATGATACATCCTCTGTAGACTGCTGGCAATGGTCGAGAGAAAGCCTGATCTGACCTAGTCTGGTGATCAGATGGCCAAACACCCTAACAGTTGAGCTGGAACTCTCATCCAATAACTGATGGAAGTGGATGCAGAGATCCTTGGCCAGGCCCCAGGTGGAGCTCCAGGAGTCCAATTGTCGAGAAAGAGGATGGACTGCAAGAGCATGAATTGTTGAGACCAAGATTGGATGTAAAACTCTTAAATGCGTCTGGAAAACGATCTGCTCCTGGAGGTGGTAACAAGGTTCCACAGAAAAAAGTAAAACTTGACGAGGATAAGGATGATGACGAAGATGATGAAGAGGAGGAGGAAGCTGAAGAAAAAGTTCCAGTGAAGAAATCTGTACTAGATACCCTAGCCAAAAATGCACAAAAATCAAACCAAAATAGAAAAGACTTAAAATCATCAACACCAAGGACAAAGGGTGAAGAGTCTTTCAAAAAACATGAAAAAACTCCTAAAACACCAAAAGGACCTAGTTCTGTAGAAGACATTAAGGCAAAATGCAAGCAAGTATAGAAAAGGGTGGTTCTCTTCCCAAAGTGGAAGCCAAGTTCATTTATTATGTGAAGAATTGCTTCTGGATGACTGACCAGGAGGCTATTCGAGATCTCTGGCAGTGGAAGAAGTCTCTTTAAGAAAATGATTTAAACAGTTTGAAATAATTCTGTCTTACTTAATTTCTGTAACAGTTGATATATCTGGCTGTCCTTTTTATAATGCAAAGTGAGAACTTGCCCTACTGTTTTGATAAATGTTGTCCAAGCTCCATTGCCAAGAATGTGTTGTCTAAAATGCCTGTTTAGTTTTCAAGGATGGAACTCCACCCTTTACTTGGTTTTAAGTATGTGTGGAATGTTATGATAGGACATAGTAATAGAGGTGGTCAGATGTGGAAATGGTAGGGGGACAAATATACATGTAAAATAAACTCAGTATTTTAATTAAAAAAATAAATAAATAAACAAGTAGCTGAGAATCCTACATCTGGATATGCAGGCAACAGGAAGAGAAAGCCACTGGGCCTGGCTTGGGCTTCTATAGCATCAAATCTCACACCCAATGGCACACTCCAATAACAAGCTGTGGGAGACTAGCTCCCATATTTACTATGCCAGGAACTCATGAGGAGTAAGAGATAAGAGATTAAGATAAAAATAGTGGGGAGAGAAACAGATAGAAATACAAGATAGCCTTGGGTGGGCATGGATCCTTATCCACCAGCCCAGAATTTATTTAAAAGGCTTTTTATAACAATGCCAAAAGGAGGAACAAAAGGCCTCCCCATTGTTAGATAAAGCCAAGTGCAGATTCTTCCCAGTTCCTGGTACTCAGGACTGTGATCCAATCATCCTCTTATGCAGACTTGCTGAGTAAAGCCACTAGGAAACCTCAGTAGGCTCCAACACAAATCTATACCTACTCCAACAAGGCTGTACCTCCTGGTCCCTCTCAAGTAGTGCCCACTCCCTACTTGGACAAAGTATTCAAATATTTCAGCCTATAGGGGCCATTTTTATTCAAACCATCACATCATCCTAGTATCCATATGCAAAAAACACTCAAATCAACATAAAAAACTCCAATTAAAACCAAAGTATTAACATGTAATTTTACACATGTAAAATTTTATATATGTAAAACTACACATATAAAACTACATTATGGTGATGACTACAAATTACATATACTCTTTCCATTATAGCCAATATTTTAACTTATTTTTAAGAGTTGCCTGCATTTGTACAATGTATTTTGGTCATGTCAGTCCCCACTACCATCCTCTAACTTGTTCTTGTGTCCCACACAACATCTCCTCCCATCTTCATGTCTTCCTTCTACTCTTTTTGTCTTAAGACAGGGTTTTACTATGTACTTCTGGCTGGACTGAAATTCTACATACAGCAGGTTGGCCTTGAACTCACAGAAGTTTGCCCTTCTCTGCCTCCTAGGTGTCTGAATTAAACATGTGTCATGTCTAGGAATCACCTGTTTTGTTGGTTATTAATGGATGTTGCCATCAGCTGGGACATGGGCAACCTATTAGCTGCCATGTTCCCAAAAAAGAGTGACTCTCCTTCCTTTGGTAGTCCTCTGTTTCTAATAGCTGGTCCACCAAAGCATCAGGTGCCCAGTCCCTGGTCATGCAGGAGTGTTGACTGCTTGATCTTGTGTAGCTCTCATACAGGTAATCAGAGCTCCTGCAAACTGACATATGTATTAGCCATGCCAACAAGTCAGAATTTTGTAGATTCAACCACATCTCTTTCATTCTTTCCTCTCTGTCTTCTGCAAGGTTTCCTGAACTAGGATTTGGGAGAAGGGCTTGCTAGGGATGATTCATCCACAGATCGACGCTCAGTTACTTGTACATGATGCTTTGACCGGTTATGCTGCTGCATTAACTATTGCCAAAAGAAGCTTCTCTGACAAAGGTAGAAGCAACAGAAATCTTTAGGAATAAACATAACTTTTTAGAAGGCAGTTTGACCCCATGATCATTTAGCAAACCAACAGCAATAACTTCCTCTTTAGGGCCTATGATCTCCCTAGTCATGGGATTTTGACCAAATTTACAGTGTAAAACACCAAATTCCTCATGTGGAGTAGACTTCATACCAAATCAGAAAATGATTGGTTACCTCCTACCAATTATGCCACTCTTGCACCAATGGGCACATCTTGTAATGTAGGCCAGTGTTATAGCACGTACAGCACTTAAGAGACACTGTTGACTTCTTTTTCCTCTCAGTGGACTACATAACAACTTTTATAACTATGGAAGCTAACCAGAAGGGAGAATGTACCCTCTACAGTTGAAGTTGACTTCTCTATGTCTTACAGGCAAAGTGAGTAGTGTATTCAGCCAAAGCATCTTACTATCTAATTATGACGAGCAAACAAGACAATTGCAATAATATGTGCTGTTTTAGGTGCCGCTGGGGTCTGCTTGACTAATAACTCATGGGGAAGTGTACAATGCCTGCCTGGAGATTGTCATTTAATAACCTGTGTCCTCTGCAGCAACATTGTCCACTCATGTAGGAAACGTCTGTTAAAAACCCTTTGTTACATATTGTGTTCTTGATTAGTTTATAAGCTAGCATATTTCCATAAAGATTCTTCATATATCCTTAATTTTTGCTAAACCACCCAATATATTTTCTTCTTCCCAATCTTCCTATCCCTACATTAACCTTTATCAAATTGATAATCAAATAATAATAGGATTATGATATGCAATATAGTTTATTGTGGACAAGTGTAGTAGTCTTTCCTTTCTCTTTTGAGTTTTCTAAATGAATTCTGTAATCTGCCTTTTATAATTCAAACTGCCTTAGATAACATGTTTGAGAAAAAAATGAGGCTATGAATGGAGGCATTACATAAAATGGAATATATATTTGCATGTGTAAACACAAGTAATACTACATTAAGGTTTATATGTCTCACAGAGGAAAATGTGAGTATCATTTAACAAAAGTAATACAAAAACAGTAAGACGAGTAATATATTAGTTGTACCAAAAGTTATTAAAATAGAATGTTGTAATTATACTAAATGGGATACAATATTCCTATTTCAGAGAGAAGAATTTCTGTGTTTTCCAAGGGTGTAGGGCTTGGATTTAAATAAGCAAATCATTAAAATGCTATATAAAAAGTTAAAAATATAAAAGTTAGTAAGTTATACCAATAAAATTTAAACAATAATCCAAGTATCATACCAATAACAATTTGAGTAGAAATCATGACCATGCACTCGTGTTTGTAATAAGAAAGTGCATGTGAAAAAGTATGCAACTATATGTCATACAATAAATAATACAATAAAGCAAAAATTAAAAAAACAAATGAGCATACATCCATAGAAATTACTTTATGACATTCAGCATTTGTGAAATAACACAAAACAGAAATAGAAAATAAAACTGGGAAGATTTAAATTTATTTCTTTTTACATTTAAAGTCTGGAAAAATATCTAGTGTCAGGTGACCATACTTAAGATCCATTTCTCCATGTTCTTGACTTTCATTATTTTGAGAAGGATTAGTACAAGTGACTACTGATTGCTGTTGTAGGCTTTCAAAGTCTTCACTGAATCCCAGACTGCCTGAGACTTAGGATCTTCCTGCTCTCTTTTCCCAAGTGTTCAGGTTACAGGCAAATGCCACCACACCTTGTGTGACTTAAGTTCAGTTCTGACAATGTCCTCATTTTTGTAGAATATTACCTTAACAAGGCAAAGAGGTGTTTAGTTACGATGCAGACTATTACTTTAACTGTGTAAAGGTGTGTTAGTTTTGTTTGTGCTGCATTTGTTTAACAATGTAAGGATGTGTGATTAATTATGTAAAGATGAGTTGCATCTGTTTTACCTTGCCTTCCCAAGGCACCTGATTTGTCTAATAAAAAGCTGCATGGACAATAGTTAGGTGGGAAAGGGATGAGTGGGGTTGGCAGGCAGAGAGAATAGATAGGAGGGGAAATCTAGGCTCAGGGGGAGAGAAGAAAGAGGAGAGAATAAGGGAGAAAGAGAGGGACACCACCGGGGCCAGAAACCATGCAGCTGTCATCCAGACACAAAAATCTGTAGCATAAATCTTAAAGAGTCTTATTAATAAAATCAAACCTGAGCCAGGTATTGGGGTGAATGCTGGAAGATCAGAGAAGCAGAACAAGCCACAGCCACCTCCACCTTGCCAGTTTCTCAGCTGATCCTGTTTCCTCAGATTGGAAGCCTCTGAGTCCTCACCTGAATGAATCTCAGCTGAAGTGTGCTGCTCAAAGCCTAAAAGCTTAACCAGACAAATGTTTAACTAGCCAAATGCTTAACCGGCCAAATGCTTCTAGTTTCTGTCCCTCATGACTTATATACCTTTCTGCTTTCTACCATCACTCTCTGGGATTAAAGGCTTGCTTTCTGGGATTAAAGACGTGAGTCATAATGCTTGGCTGTATCCTTGAACAGATGGATTTCTGCCTCTGGAATGCTAGGATTAAAGGCATGTGCTACCACTGCCTATCCTCATATTTAATATTGTGGCTGTTCTGTCTCTGAACCCAGATAAATTTATTAGGGTGCACAAATTTGGGGGGAACATAATACTACCACAATGAAAGTAAGATATGCAGAAGGAAGAAAGGTTAAAAAGTCCTGAGGCAAAAGGTAGATAAAGAGAAACAGGTCAGTTTAAGTTAAAAGAACTAGCCAGAAACAAGCCTAAGCTAGGCCAAGCATTCAAAACTAATTATAAGTCTTTGTCATGATTTGTTAGCTGGTTTATGGCCCAGAAGAAAGCCTGGTACATCTCCTCATCCCTGAAAAATGTCAGTCTAATTAAACATCTAATGGTTTGATCTCTGATGCCCCTAATCACCAGCATGAGATTGCAATTACTCTGACAGGATCCCATGTTGGGGACTGGGTAAGGGACAGATATCAAGAAATTCGTACCCATAAAACTTTTTATGGCCAAGTATAAGCAACAAAAAGCCACAGATGGAATGAAAACTGGGTCAGACTTGACTGGACCCCATCTTATATTTTCATTCTGCTTGTCCTGTGTGTGGTGTTGAAATGGTGAAAATCTGGGATCATTTGACTATCAGAGGCTTCCTCTTTTGCTTCAGGTGGGTATAACCCAGGAGGTTCATGGTAACACGGAATTTCCATTGAGTCAGTGGCTCAATGGAAATTATTCATCAAGAGAATTTGAAGAATAAAAATCACAAACCACAGAAAGGCATATTGCAGAAATAATTTTTCTCCTTTTTTATTTATTATATTTGTGTTTTAATTTTACACATCAGCCATGGGTTCCCCTGTCCTCCCCACTCCCGCCCCCGTCCCCACCTTCCCCCCAACCCCTCCCCTCCATTCCCATCTCCTCCAGGGCCAAGACACCCCTGGGGATTCAATTCAACCTGGTGGATTAGTTTTATTATAGGATTATAGGTGAGAACTGCAAAGACCCAGGGTAGAGCTACAGGACAGCAGAAATGGAACCCAGGTTATGGAGTTAAAGGGTTTACTGAATAGAGGTACTTGGGGTCTCAGTGGGTGATCAAGTATGTTTAACAAAACTTTTATGACTCCTAAGCTGATTTTTCAGAGTATTCGACCATAACCACCACAAAAGAAATTAAGGCACAGACCTAATTTAGACTCTGTGTGTGTGAATATTTTTAAAATTAATTCTAATTTCAATAAAGAATTTAAATTGTTTATTATCTCTAAAAAATAATTCTGTAGAACAGACCTCTCTTATAGATCCTAGCACAAAGATATTTTTCTGCCTCAGTTTCCAAAATTAATATTTGAAATCACCATACCTAAACCATTGTAACAAAAATTCAAAATCAACATTTTAATTAATTAACATTTTAGGTATGAATGAGATAAAATATGAATAATCAATTTTTATTTCTCTTGCATTTGGATTTTATACTACTGACTGCATTAGTGATATTCTTTTCTAAGGAAAAGTAAGAACAAAAATTCAGGAGCTCCTTTATATTAATGTAGGTAAAAAAAATCCTAAAACAATCACACAAACACACACACACACACACACACACAGAGAGAGAGAGAGAGAGAGAGAGAGAGAGAGAGAGAGAGAGAGAGAGTCTAAATTATGTCTGTGTCTTCATTTCTTTTGTTGTAGTTATAATAAAATACTCTTAAAAATCAGCATAGGACAGAAAAGATTTATTTGAGCCCATATTTCACAGTTACAATCCATTGTTTTGGTAAACCACAGTGGCAGCTAATTGTGACAGCTGGTTATAATTTATCATAGTCAAAAATCAGAGAGCAATGGATCCTTATCCTTAAGACCTCTCTCTCCTTTTCAGTCAGTCCAGGACCTAGCCCATAAATGTTGTCACCCTTTTTAGCATGGGTCCACCCATTTAAATTAACTCTGTGAAGAAAATCACACACAGGCATGTCCACAGGCCAATGGAATCTGTACAAGGAGGGCATTGAGACTCCCTTCCCTGATGACTGCAGAGCCTACCAAGTTGGCAATTGAAAATAAACATGAAAGGATGACAGGAAAAACTGTAATGTATGATAAGTTAAAAATAAAGCATTATACTGTTTCATAACCAAAATTGTTTAAAATACAAAAACATTTATAACAATAATGACAGGAATACCAAATATGTTATGTACCAGGGCTGGCTATGTATCTATAACAGAATTCAACAATGATTGTCTCTAGTCTGTGTGATTACATTTTTAACTGTTCTACACAGGCTATGTATTTGGCTAATAAAATTACTAGGACCATTCAGGTGTTTGGGTCAACCAAGATTCTTCAGTGTCTACTGCTATAATTTCCTCCTTTAGAAAAATGATGGTCAAGACTGCCTGGACATATGTGGTGTATATGTAGGGGCATATATTATCTTTTAACCATCCTCTCCCGGGAAGACATGAACAAATGTCTGTTCATGCCAGATATGGTACTGAGGAGAGAACAATGAAAACTTTCCACCTGTGTCTGGCTTGGGTGACCAATGTGTCCACTGGTGTTAATGACAGCATGATGGGTGGCTCAAAGGCAGATGCATTGCTAAAATATTACCCATCATAGCGACAAATCATGAAACCTTTGTGTCTGAACCTCCTTGCCCAGTAACCCCCACCAGAGACTCTCTCCTTGCCAGCAACCCTCACTAGTTTTGAAACCTCAGGGAGGGGCCTTTTGAATTTTGTAATTTTCTACACTTGGTGAACATAATAAAATCTGTGAACTTTTAGAGCATTGGAAGTTTTGTTCAGCTTCCTTTTATGAACCTCCTTCCTTCCTCCATGAGGAAATGTTTCAATTCAATGGAAATATACACCTCTCCCTTCGTTCTTACATTCTTTCTTGGCAAGCTCCTCAGGCATGATGGTCCCTGAACCCTGACAACGTGACATAAGATAAAAGGTTAGTTTCTTCCATTAATGCTTGAACATTAGGCAACTTACTTCCTATAACACAGAGTCACTTATTTTCAAAAGCTTGAACAGTTAGGAGTCTTTGTGGTAACCACCTTGCAATGAATAAGTACTTTATCAAGGCTAAAAATAACAGGAATCTATTGGCACAAACACAAATGTTTACAGGACAGTTTGACATGGACATCATATCTATTTTTTAAAAATAGCGGTGATCTTGTCGCTGTGGCACATGACTTCTTCACAGATGTTTGTCCTGTCTTACAGTGTCTGTGAGGCAGGATTTGAATCTAATCATAAAGCAAGTTTGCTCAGTCCATAATAATTTGCCAATAATGTACCATTTATCTCTCTCCCTGACATTTTGGCAGGGTCCATAACTGATCAGGACTGTGAGTGAAAATTAATCCACAACAATGAACAAAATACATTCTGGAACTAAGGAAGTCAGCTAGCAGATACCACCTACCTCTATCAGTTTGATTTCTACATGCCCTGCAACCAAAGCTTGAAGTATCCTCAGCAATATTGACTTACTCTATTGTTCTGGCATGGAGTCAACAGCAGTGACTATAGCCTTATGGTTTGGGAGGCCTTCCTAATCACAATTCATAGGGAGCTAGCTCACCCTAGCACTGAGGTTTTCATCTAACAGTGTTATGGATCCTTGGAATGCTATTTTTATGTATGGTGCCGTTGTTAAAACTCTTCAATTATTTTATGAACTTCCAGGAGCTTCCAAATCCATATGACACTAAAGAATAAAATATAATAAAAATAAAATTTAAAAGAGAATAAACAGTATCCTTAAAAAATTCTCTGTCTTCCCCTGCAACTTCCAATTGGTTTGGGTATTCAGTAGGTAATAAAATAATAAGACAAAATATTAGCATGATTTTATACAGCATGAAATATTATTCAAAAGATGAATGTTGGGAGTCATCCGCATCCATGGGATATACTACCATATCTGGCACTCCCTAATCCACAGTCATTTTCTGTGATCACTATACTGTCCTCATCCTGGGATTTGGTTATTGCTGTAGGATCACTGCATATCTCTTTGTTCCTAACGGTATTAGCTGGGCCAGCTTGCACTACTCAGGAAACCTAAAGCTCAGAGAGGAGCAGGGCTACAATCTTAGTTCTCCATTGTACCCACATAGCTGCTGAAGGTGCTCCAGATTAGGTGAACATTCTCAGCCACCAATATGTTTTGTTTTGTTTTGTTTTTTTACCTTAGGAGATATGTACACAGTGTACTCTTTGGGAAGATAATTGCCTACTTTTTTTATAGGCTGTACTATTATGCCCTTTGTTTCTTATGTGAACAGTTGCTGGGCTTTATTCATAAATTCAATGACTTTGCTCTCTGCCTGTATTTTCCCTAGGACATCTTGATAAATGAGAATCTTTCCATATTTACCTTCAAAAGACCTAGATGAGCACTGTTGTTATCTGTTTTGCTCCATGCTTTTTCTCTACCAAATACTTTATGAAACCAATTTAAATGAGGGCCTAATTCATCCATATCTTTACAATCTCTTTTACTTCATAACAATAATGCCCACTTTTTGAGTACAGCAAATCTACTAACACTCAATACCAGTCCCAAGGAAGGTCTCTTCTATATCAACTACTTTATTAAAACTCCTCTGTGAACTGAGCATCAAGTTACCTCAGAACACTGATTCTTCAGCTATTGTCCTCCAATTTCTTAAATTCATGGCCTCAGAAAAATAGACAGATGCTCCTATAGCCAGTCTGTCAGGGGATGAGTTCCCTTTCACTGCTTCAGGTTATGGAACCTGTCTCAAGGAAGGAGGGGTTGACATATTTCTCTGTTTCTCTGCTTCCATAACACTCAGAGTCCCTTTCATTCCTATGTCCCCCAACCTCAGAATACAGGCTTTAGGAGGCCCTTTCATTCTTTTCTTATTTCTTCCATATTTAAAGCAGTTCATATACAGAGTACTCCAAGATTATCACATTTTTCAATCATTATTAGACCTAAATGGTATGCTCTATTACTTCAGCTTTTTCTCCTCACTGTCCAGTACTTCCCATGAGTTTCAAGTCTTTAGATCCCAGGAAGAAATGTTTAGCACATTTCCAGTTTGTACAATCTTGCCCTTGCTTTATGATAGCTATAATAAATGACAAACAAATACTCCCTTTTCATCTTTCTTTCTTATTATATTCTCTGACAAATTTCAGGCTAATGATTAAGCATCCTCATGCATTTTTCCTACTGTAATTCCTCTCTTACATAGCTAAATTTTTCAGGACAGGCACCTCTGCCTCAGGTCCATGTCTTAATGTTTGTGGTAAAGCCCATGAAATAATTGCCAGAGTTAGACTACATCCCCATCCCTTACATGCTTTCATTAACTACAATAGACTCTAGTCCACACCCATTTGGAGCTATTCTTGTACTTATTAAGTGATTTCCGTTCATCCATGAGGCATGCCTCCATGTTCTTCATAGAGAAAGACTGTAAGACACTTCCCCTAAAATTGTACTCCACTCTTGGGTAGATCATTCTTTGGAGCATGACATATCACCCATCACAAAGAGTATCCCAGTTGCCACAACAGCAGACGAACACTATTTTATAACGTATGAGGAACTGTAGATGTATCCAGACTGCCACAATGAATATGTCACCCTCAGATAAATCATTCTCAATCACAAGTCTTGTCATCTATCTCAAGAGCCAAAGAACTGGTCCTCCCAGTTCATCTGAGTCTATTAGTTGATGCCCCTTTAGGTACCAATTGTATTGTGTGACTTTTCCTGTGAAGACATGAATAAATGTCTACTTAATCCAGTGATTCCACCAGTCTAGCTTTTCAGACAGTTAAATTATTTGAGGGTATTTATAGGTTGAGAGGAGCCACAAAGGTAGCTGAATCACCCCCCAAATACACCCTATTCTTACTAACAACTCATAAAAGTTACATCTATGCAGATTTCTGCTTAATAAGACTAAACAACAGTTGTTTGCTGTTTTTTATCCTTGGAATACTGAACTTCCAAAGTCTACTAAGTTTCATGAACTTTCTGAGTCATTTAAGTTTAATTTAACTTGCAGAATCCTGAGCTCTCCTTTCCCACAAGAGAACATGCTTAAATTAATAGAAAATAGATAGACAATATTTTATCTAATATAATACTTCATATTAAGAGGGAGACTGGAAGAATACAATTTAACAGAATATTATTGTCACATATTTGTGTGAAGAAATGCTTCACATATACTTTTTTTTAACTCTAAGGATGATTGTTCCTAGAATGTAAATGTGACTACTTGGAGCACAATAGGCTTTCATCCAAAATGTTTGATATGATCATGCTTTCATTTAGCCACTATCACAATGTCATGAACTTATATTAAGAAAGAGTGTAATATATATGGCATAAATTTACAATTACATACAGATAAATTTTCATATTTACTACTTTATCAAATGAAATTGTAAATTGAGAAGTTATATACTTTCAGTACAAAAAAAATAATGTTGTATGCATCTAAACTAGAACTATTACTCTATCAATCTTATAAAATTGTATTTGTTATCATATAAAACTGAGAATTTTTTTTACTAAAGTTTCATTAATATCACTGAGAACATTTCCCACCTAATATATTTTTTACAGCATCTTTCACATCTTTGTTTCTTAGACTATATATTAAAGGGTTCAGCATTGGTATTATAAGTGTGTAGAATACAGATACAATCTTGCTTTTCTCTGGTGAGGAGATGGACCCAGGCTGGGCATATGTGAAGAACACAGTTCCATAGAATAAACTCACCACTGCTATATGAGAACCACAAGTGGAGAAGGTCTTACTCCTGCCATGGGTGGAGGGGATCTTCAGAACAGTGGAAAGGATGTACCCATAGGAGATAAGAATTACTGTTGTGGTGGAGATGGTTATGAGAGCAGAGAGAATGAACAGTACAATCTCATTCACAAAGGTGTCAACACATGAGATCTTAATCAGAGCTGGGACATCACAGAAAAAGTGGTCCAACCTGTTTTCTCCACAGAAACGCAAGCTGAAGGTGAATCCTGTTTGTACTATGGAGTTGATGCATCCACAGATGTAGGAGCCAGTTACCAACTGAACACATACCTTTTGGGACATGTGCACAGGGTAATGGAGAGGGGAACAAATGGCTGAGAATCGATCAAATGCCATGACAGCAAGAAGGAAGCATTCAGTTGTAACAAACAAAGCAAAGAAGAAGAATTGGGCGGCACAACCATTGTAGGAAATTTTCTTTTCACTTGTCAAGAAGTTGGCTAAGATTTTGGGAGCAATGACTGTGGAATAGCAGAGATCTAAATAAGACAAGTTTCTAAGGAAGAAATACATAGGTGTTTGGAGTCTGGACTCCATCTTAATGACAATGATCATGCTGACATTCCCTACCACAGTGACCATGTAGATCATTAGGAACACTAAGAATAAGAACACTTGAAACTTTGGAGGGGCTCTAAATCCCAACAGGATGAACTCTGTTACCTCTGAGTAATTCCTCTTCTGCTCATTCTTCATAGCTAATATGGTGATCAAACTGGAAAATGCCAAAAAAAGATTATTCCAAATTTATGATTCAGAAAATTAAAATATTAAGAATAGATTTAAGTGACTTCGGGTCACTAGAGTGAGAAACATGCTCATCTACTACTCAATAATCTATCACAGAGTAGAAAAGAATGTTTATAAATAATAGTTCCATCACATACTATGAAGTTGACTTCTATATTGTATAATCATATTCATTAACTTTACACCATAGATAATTGTACCCAAAAAAGTCTCATAATTGCTTTGTTGGTACTGGAATAACAGTATGAATTTTCATATATTAACACATTTTAAACCTTTGAAACTATGTTAGAGTCAGGTTGGTGTATATGTAATAGTAGACCCTCTTGAATACAAAGTTTAACTGCTATATAATTGGTTAATATTCAAACTAGAGAAGTAATAAAAATGACCTCTAGCAAGGGCCATCAACTAAGAAACTAATTTCCTTTAAATCCACAGTTTACATTAACAAGTTTCTGATTTTAGCAGAATTTTCGAAGCAAGGTTTAGAAATAAAAGCTTAAAGAAGTCAGTGTGCTGATCAAAAATTGAGATATGAGAATTTTTCTTGTTATTTAGGTAGAAACTATATGTAAATTCAAGTGTGGTTAAGAATACACTAAAATGTGAATAGAAACAAACCTTCCATTAACCTGAACTTTACTGCAACACTGATTGCAATTCCACAGTGTTCAGTTACTGACTCAGATTCACTGGCATTAGCAAACAACAGCAAAATTTTTAGATAATATCTTATTGTCATGTTCAATGAACTTACATGTTTCTTGTACTGTTTCACTGATTCAAGTAGCAAATAGGCCTGGAATGAATCCAGAATGAATATTCCCCATGAGGATGGAAACCAAAGAACTTGGCAGGCAATGCCTCCAAAAATATTCCATGGAGATCAGAAGTCTCTATCATCAGTAAGATACTTTGTGTCATCATGCAGACAAAAGAAAAATATGAAAAGAAATAGACTGAAGTAAGCAAGGAAATAAGGGAGAAATTTTTAATTGGTGAACTCATCAAACCTTTGGAAAATCAAAAGCGCTCTCTGGAGGACATAACTGACTTTCTACACAGAAGAAACTAATAAAACAGACAGTGTGACAAAAGACACCTTTGGTTCCTTTCTCATAGTCTTGATTAACACAGAGAAGTTCAATAATATATGAATAAATCATAGAATTTACATTTAGAGATCTGTTTCTTGAATTTTTTTTATGTGCATGTGTGTCTGCATGCATGTGTGGGGTGTATATTTGTGGATACATCTGCTTGTTCACATAGACATGGAAGCCAGAGGATGTCTTATAGCATCTTTCTCAGTCACTTTATACCATAAGTTAGTTTGAGATGATCTGTAACCATGAATGTCACTATTGTAGCAAGACTGAATATCCACTGTACTTGGATTTTTTTACTTTTGTGCCTGCTCTGTCCTCCAGAACTGGGGTCCCAGATGTATGCCATCACACACAGTTTGTTATATAGATTCTGTGGGTCTGAAATCAAGTCATCATGTTTGCACAATTTATTCATGAGCCTTCTCCCAAGCCAAAGATTCATTTCTTATCTCTACTGCAAATACAATGTGCTGATGTTATTTAAGAAGCAATTAACATAAAATAATGTCAATTTAAACCATGTATTTTTAAAACTGGATAATTAATTAACAAAATAGGCCCCCGAAAGTATATACATGCTTCAGGCACAGGAAGAAGTAGTGTTCAAAGACCCCAGAAACCTGGAAGGACAAGAGCAAGAATCCTGTTTTGAGGACAAGATTGAGACAATAATGGAAACTGACATATATAAACCAAAGAAAAAATGGGCAGAGAAAATGGCTCAGTCAGTAAATCTCCATTCATAAACATCTGAACATAATGCATGTGCCTATAACTCTAGCACTGGGAGTATTGTTAGATGAAGATAGCTGGATTCCTGGATTTTATTGACCAGCCAGTCTAGATAAATGGATGAGCTTCAGGTTTATTGAGAGATCCACTCAGTGTGATCCAGGACAGACATTCATTTTCAGCTTCTGGCCTCCACACATATATGTATATACTTGCATACATATGGAACACAAATTGCTAAATGTCTTATTAATAAAAATACTGGAGATAGATATTGGGGTGAAAGCTGAAAGAACAGAGAACCAGAACAAGCCACAGTCAACCGCACCTCACCAACTCTTCAGCTGATCCTGTTTCCATAAATCCTCAGACTGAAAGCTTCTGAGTCCTCACCCCTTAGGGTCTCCATTGAACTGCTGCTTAGTTCCTATCTTCTCATGCCTTATACACTGTTCTCCACCCAGCCATGTCACTTCCTGGGATTGAAGGCATGTGTGCTTCCCAAGCAAAGACATGGCATCTCAAATGCTAGGATTTAAATAGTGTCCCACCCTGCCTGGCTCTGTTACCAGTGTGGCTTTGAACTCACAGGGATTCAGATGGATCTCTGCCTCCCAAGTGATAGTATTAAAGCTGTGTGCCACCACTGTCTGGCCTCTATGTCTAATCTAGTGGCTAGCTCTTTCTTCTGATGTCCAAATAAGTTTATTAGGGCACACAATTATTGGGGTAAACAATATATCACCACATGTATATATGCAACCACCCACGCTGACAAGTACATTCTCTCTACTCTCTCTCTCTCTCTCTCTCTCTCTCTCTCTCTCACACACACACACACACACACACACATACACACACACAGAGAGAGAGAGAGAGAAAGAGAGAGAGAAAGAGAGAGAGAGACACACACTGTACTATCTCTCATCCTAGGTATTGTTGGAGGTATTGTTGAAGTGTCAAGGGAGTAAAGTAATTCAATAGTCCAAGCAAGCTGAAAAGCCTGTGAAGCCTAATGACCAGTCCATCAAGCTATTCTCAATAGTGCAATAAAGATATTTTTATTTGGGGGATTGTCACGACAGCATCGACCAGCAAGGAAGACGCAACACCAAGCTCTTCTTTAAGCGGTTTACTCAGGAACCTTGAACAATCTTCTGACCCTGGGGAAAGCCCGCCCACGACCTAAATAGTCTGTGAGTGGCCAACCCCAGCCTGCCACGTGGGTACTGCGGATAGGTCCAGGTTCACAGGAAGCAAGCCAGCTCCTACGACTAAGCCAAATATGGAGTTGTTTACTCCTGAGAGCACTTACCATCGGGAAGGTGGGGGCAGAAGCCAGCGCCATCTTATGGGTGCGGCTGTGCGCAGCTCTCTAAAGGGAATAACCAAGAGCTGTCTCATTGGACTTAAACCCCATAAAATGGCAGTGAATTTATGCCTGGAACTGTAAATCTAGCCAATTACTTGTGGCTTCAGAGGTTCTAGACTCTAGACTTTAGAAGGGAAGCTACTACTACCATTTTCCTAAAGCAACGTGATTTCTATTTGAATTCTAAATAATTATGCTTAACAGCTGTTAATATTCCATTGTGATCAGATGAAATACAGAATGTTATTTTAGTTTCCTTTTGTTTCTTGAGAGTTGCTTTGTGTCCTGGCATGTGATCAATTTTGGAGAAAGATTCATAGGTTACTGAGAAGAATCTGTATCTTTTATTGTTTGAGTGGAAGTTCTGGGAGATGTCTGTTAGGTCCATTGATACACAGTATCAGTTATACAGTGTTTATTTAATTTTTGTCTGGCTGCACTGTTTATTGATGATAGTGCTGTACTTAAGTCACTCAATATTACTATTTTGTGTTTATTATGTTACTTGAAGTTTGATGCACCTGTGTTTGGTGATTCTATGTTAGATTATAGTATCCTCTTAGTGTATTGTTCATTTGATGAGTATGAAATGACCTTGTTTAGCTCTTTTGACTAGTTTTGGTTGAATTTCTATTATATGATATATTAGAATAGTTATATCTAGTTATTATTCAAAAGATTAATTTCCTTAGTATACATTTTTCAATAATTTTATCATATCTAAAACTATCTTTTATGGTAAGGTGTATTTCTTGATGATAGAAAATTGAAGGATCCTGGTTTTTTTTCTTGATTTCATTTCTAATTGGCTAGCTTGTATATTTACATAGTGCTACTGAGACTATTATTAAGAATTATTATTGAAAATGTGTGTTAATGATCCTGGCAATGTTTTTTGTTTTTTGGTTTTTTTGTTTGTTTGTTTTGTTTTGTTTTGTCCAATGACCCTTTGGCTATATGTATTCTTCCATACACTAAAGTATTTCTTTCAGTATCTATGCAGAGTTCACTCACCATTCATTGATCCCTTTGATTTGCTTTTATTTGAAAGGTTTTTATTTCTCCTTTATTTTTAATGGATTGTTTTACTGGGCACAATAGTCGGGGTTGGCAGTTATCCTCTTTCAGGACTTGGAGTTAATCTTTTTAGTCCTTCTGGCTTTACATTTTTCTGCTGAGTACTCCCATGTTATTCTAAAATCCTGCCCTATAAGTGACTTGATCTTTTCCTGTTGCAACTTTCAGTGTACTTTATTCTATGTTTTTCGTGTTTTAACTGTAAAATGCCATAGAGAGTTTCTTTTTCCATTCTGTCTATTTAGACTTTTTTGACCTCTTATAGTTGTGAGGGGATCTATTTTTCTTGATTTTTCTAGGCAATGCACTAATAAGCTGTAGTGTGAAATAAACCTTTTCTAGCTCTCCTCAAAAGAATAAAATAAAAGGTTTTCTGTCTTACTATTATATGGCTATGGAGATACATCATGACCATGGCAATTCTCACAAAAGAAAGCATTGCTGGGGTGAGATTACACTTTTTTTTTTCTTTTTTGATTTTTCGAGACAGGGTTTCTCTGTGTAGCTTAGCTTTGCGCCTTTCCTGGATCTCGCTCTGTAGACCAGGCTGGCCTCAAACTCACAAAGATCTGCCTGCCTCTGCAGCATCTTATTTATACAGAGCAATATCCATAGTACAATGCCTGGCTAGAGATTGTCATTTAATAACCTGTGTCCTTTGCAGCAACATTGTCCACTCATGTAGGAAACTTCTGTTAAAAACCCTTTTTTATATATTATGTTCCTGATTAATTTATAAGCTAGCATATTTCCATAAAGATTCTTCATATATCCTTAATTTTTTCTAAACCACCCAATATATTTTCTTCTTCCCAGTCTTCCTATTCCTACATTAACCTTTATCAAATTGATAATCAAATAATAATAGGATTATGATATGCAATATAGTATATTGTGGACAAATGTAGTAGTCTTTCCTTTTTCTTTTGAATTTTCTAAATGAATTCTGTAATCTGTTTTTGTGATTCAAACTGCCTTAGATAACATGTTTGAGAAAAAAATGAGGCTGTGAATGGAGGCATTACATAAAATGGAATATATATTTGCATGTGTAAACACAAGTAATACTACATTAAGGTTTATATGTCTCACAGAGGAAAATGTGAGGATCATTTAACAAAAGCAATACAAAAACAGTAAGAGGAGTAATATATTAGTTGTACCAAAAGTTATTAAAATAGAATATTGTAATTATACTAAATGGGATATAATATTCCTATTTCAGAGAGAAGAATTTCTGTGTTTTCCAAGGGTGTAGGGCTTGGATTTAAATAAGCAAATCATTAAAATGCTATATAAAAAGTTAAAAATATAAAAGTTAGTAAGTTATACCAATAAAATTTAAACAATAATCCAAGTATCATACCAATAACAATTTGAGTAGAAATCATGACCATGCACTGGTGTCTGTAATAAGAAAGTGCACGTGAAAAAGTATGCAACTATATGTCATACAATAAATAATACAATAAAACAAAGATTAAAAAAACAAATGAGCATACATCCATAGAAATTACTTTATGACATTCAGCATTTGTGAAATAACACAAAACAGAAATAGAAAATAAAACTAGGAAGATTTAAATTTATTTCTTTTTACATTTAAAGTTTGGAAAAATATCTAGTGTCAGGTGACCATACTTAAGAACCATTTCTCCATGTTCTTGACTTTCATTATTTTGAGAAGGATTAGTACAAGTGACTACTGATTGCTGTTGTAGGCTTTCAGACCGTCTTCACTGAATCCCAGACTGCCTGAGACTTAGGATCCTCCTGCTCTCTTTTCCCAAGTGTTCAGGTCACGGGCAAATGCCACCACACCTTGTGTGACTTAAGTTCAGTTCTGACAATGTCCTCATTTTTGTGGAATATTACCTGAACAAGGCAAAGAGATGTTATGTTTAGTTACGATGCAGACTATTACTTTAACTGTGTAAAGGTGTGTTAGTTTTGTTTGTGCTGCATTTGTTTAACAATGTAAGGATGTGTGATTAATTATGTAAAGATGAGTTGCATCTGTTTTACCTTGTCTGCCCAAGGCACCTGATTTGTCTAATAAAAAGCTGCATGTACAATAGCTAGGCAGGAGAGAAATAGGCGAGTGGGCAGGCAGAGAGAATAGATAGGAGGGGAAATCTAGGCTCAGGGGGAGAGAAGAAGGAGGAGAGAAGAAGAGAGAAAAAGAGGAACACTCCCAGGGCCAGAAGCCATGCATCTGTCAGCCAGACACACACACACACACACACACACACACACACACACACACACACACACAAACCAATGAAAATAATATATGCAAAAGGAATAAAGGTTAAAAAGCCCTGAGGCAAAAATGTAGATAAAAAGTAACAAGTCAGTTTAATTTAAAAGAACTAACCATAAACAACCCTAAGCTAGGCAAAGCATTCAAAACTAATAAGTCTTTGTCATGATTTGTTAGCTGGTTTATGGCCCAAAAGAAAGCCTGGTACACCTCCTCTTCCCTGAAAGCAGTCTAATTTAACATCTAATGGTTTGATCTCTGATGCCCCTAATCACCAGCATGAGATTGCAATTATTCTGATAGGATCCCATGTTGGGGACTGGGTAAGGGACAGATACCAAGAAATTTGTACCCATAAAACTTTTTATGGCCAAGTATAAGCAACAATAAGCCACAGATGGTATAAAAACTGGGTCAGTTTTGACTGGAGCCCATCTTTTATATTTTCATTCTGTCTGTCCTGTGAGTGGTGTTGAAATGGTGAAAATCTGGGATCAATTGAACATCAGAGGCTTCCTCTTTTGCCTCAGGTGGGCTTAAGCCAGGAAGTGCATGGTAACACAGATTTCCATTGAGTCAGTGGCTGGTGGGCTTAACCCAGGAAGAGCATGGTAGTACAGAATTTCTCTTGAGTCAGTGGCTCAATGGAAATTATTCATCAAGTGAATTTGAGGGAGGAAAATCAGCAACCATAGAAAGTCAAGTTTCAGAAATAATTTTTATTATCGGTTTACAGGTAGAAGCTGCAAAGACCGAGGGTAGAGCTACAGGATAGCAGAAATAGAACCCAGGTTATGGATTTAATAAGGGTTTACTGAATAGAAGTACTTGTCGTCTTAGTGGGTGATCAAGTATATTTAACAAAACTTTTATGACTCCTAAGCTGATATTTTCAGAGTATTTTATCATAACCACCACAAAAGAGATTAAGGCACAGACCTAATTTAAACTCTGTGAGTGTGTGTGTGTGTGTGTGTGTGTGTGTGTGTGTGTGTAAATATTGTTTAAATTCAACTCTATTTTCAATAAAGAATTTAAACTGTTTATTAGCTCTATAAAATAATTTTGTAGAACAGATCTCTCTCATACATCCTGGAACAAGGAATTTTTTTCTGCCACACTTTCCAACATTAATATTTGAAAGCACCATACCTAAACTATTGTAACAGAAATTTCAAATTAACATTTTAATTAGATAATATTTTAGTTAGGTATGAATGAGACAAAAAATGAATAATCAATTTTTCTTTCTCTTGCACTCAGATTTTATACTATAGATTAAATGACTGCATTTTAGTGAAATTTTTTCACAAGGAAAAGAAGAAACAAAAATGTAAGTGCTCCTGTATATTAATATAGGTAAAAAAAAACTATCCTAAAGCAATCACACACATACACACACACACACACACACACACACACACACACACACTCAGAGAGAGAGACAGAATACAAATTATGTCTGTGTCTTAATTTCTTTTGTTGTAGTTATAATAAAATACTCTTAAAAATCAGGGACAGAAAAGATTTATTTGAGCCCATATTTCCAGGTTACAATCCATTGTTTTTGGTATGCCACAGTGGCAGCTACTTGAGGCAGCTGGTTATATTTCATTCATAGTCAAAAATCAGAGAGGAATGATTCCTTATCCTTAGACCTCTCTCTCCTTTTCAGTCAGTCCAAGACCTAGCCCATAAATGTTGTCACCCCTTTTTAGCATGGGTCCACCCATTCAAATTAACTCTGTGAAGAAAATCACACACAGGCATGTCTACAGGCCAATGGAATCTGTACAAGGAGGGCATTGAGATTCCCTTCCCTGGTGACTGCAGAGCTTACCAAGTTGGCAGTTGAAAATAAACATGAAAGGATGACAGGAAAAACTGTAATGTATGATAAGTTAAAAATAAAGCATTATGCTGTTTCATAACCAAAATTGTTTAAAATAAAAAACATTTATAACAATAATCAGGAAGATCAAATATGTTATGTACCAGGGCTGGCTATGTATCTATAACAGAATTCAACAATGATTGTCTCTAGTCTGTGTGATTACATTTTTAACTATTCTACATGGGTTATGAATTTGGCTAATAAAATTTTTAGAACCATTCAGGTGTTTGGGTCAACCAAGATTCTTCAATGTCTACTGCTACAATTTCCTCCTTTAGAAAAATGATGGTCAAGACTGCCTGGACATATGTGGTATTTATATAGGGTAATTTATTATTTGTTAACCATCCTCTCCTGGGAAGACATGAACAAATGTCTGTTCATGCCAGATATGGCATTGGGAGAGACCAATGAAAAGTTTCCACCTGTGTCTGGCTTGGGTGACTAGTGTATCCACTGGCGTTAATGACAGCATAATGGGTGCCTCAAAGACAGATGCATTGCTGAAAAGTCACCCATCATAGCGACAAATCATGAAACCCTTGTGTCTGAACCTCCTTGCCCAGTAACCACCACCAGAGACTCTCTCCTTGCCAGCCACCCTCACTAGTTTATGACCTCAGGGAGGGGCCCTTTGAATTTTGTAATTTTCTACACTTGGTGAACATATTAAATTCTGTGACATTTTAGATCATTGGAAGTTTTGTTCAGCTTCCTTTTATGAGCCTTCTTCCTCCCTCCATGAGCAAATGTTTCAATTCAAAGGAAATATCCACCTCTCCCTCTTGCTCTTACACTCCTTTCTACAAACCCTCAGGCATGATGGTCCCTGAACCGCAGAATGTGATATAAGATACCAGGTTAGTTTCTTCCATTAGTGCTTGAACATTAGGCCACTGTTACAGAGCCACTTATTTCCAAGAGCTTGAACAGTTAGGAGTCTTTGCAGTAACCACCTTGCACTGAAAAAGTACTTTATCAAGGCAAAAAATAACAGGAATCTATAGGCACAAACACAAATGATTACAGGGTAGTTGGACAAGGACACCATATCCATTTTTTTCTTTCAAAAAACAATAGCTGTGTTCTTGTCACTGTGGCATTCACAGATTTTTGTCCCTTCTTACAATATCTGTGAAGAAGGCTTTGAGTCTAACCATAGAGCAGTTTGCTGAATCCATAATAATTTGCCAATAATGTACCAATGATCGCTCTTGCCTGACATGTTGGCAGTGTAGCATGCAGGGTCCATAGCTGATCAGGACTGTGAGCAAAAATTAATCCCCAACAATGAACAAAGTACACTGTGGAACTATGGAAGGCAGCTAGCAGATACCACCTACCTCCATCAGTTTGATTTCTGCATGCCCTGCAACCAAAGCTTGAAGTATCCTCAGCAATATTGACTTACTCTATTGTTCTGGCATGGAGTCAACAGCAGTGACTATAGCCTTATGGTTTGGGAGGCCTTCCTAATCACAATTCATAGGGAGCTAGCTCACCCTAGCACTGAGGTTTTCATCTAACAGTGTTATGGCTCCTCAGATTCCTCCCCGCCACCCCACATATGTATGGTGTCTTTGTTAAAACTCTTCAATTATTTTATGTCCTTCCAAGAGCTTCCAAGTCCATATAATATGTAAAGGATAACATATAATGAAAATAAAATTTAAAAGAGAATAAAGAGTATCCTTTAAAAATTCTTCATCTTCCCCTGCAACTTCCAATTGGTTTGGGTATTCAGTAGGTAATAAAATAATAAGATTAAATAGTATCATGATTCGGTTCAGCATGGAAGATGACTTGAATGAAACATTACTCAAAAGACCAATGTTGGGGGTCATCAGCACACATGGGGTATGCTACCACATCTGGCACTCCCTAATCCACAGTTGTTTTCTGTGACCACTATACTATCCTTATCCTGGGGTTTGGATATTGCTGTAGGATCACTGCACATCTCTTTGGTCCTAGTGGTATTAGCTGGGCCAGCTTGCACTATTCAGGAAACCTAAAGCTCAGAGAAAAGCAGGACTACAACCTTAGCTCTCCATTGTCCACACATAGCTGCTGAAGGTGCTCCAGATTAGGTGAACATTCTCAGCCACCAATATGTTGGTTTTTGTTGTTGTTGTTGTTTTACCTTGGGAGATATGTACACAGTGTACTCTTTGGGAGGATAATTGTCTACTCTTTGTAGGCTATATTATTATGCCATTTGTTTCTTATGTGAACAGTTGCTGGGCTTTATTCATAAATTCAATGACTTTGCTCTCTGCCTGTATTTTCCCTAGGACATCTTGATAAATGAGAATCTTTCCATATTTACCTTCAAAAGACCTAGATGAGCACTGTTGTTATCTGTTTTGCTCCATGCTTTTTCTCTACCAAATACTTTATGAAACCAATTTAAATGAGGGCCTAATTCATCCATATCTTTACAATCTCTTTTACTTCATAAAAATCATGCCCACTTTTTGAGTACAGCAAATCTACTAACACTCAATACCAGTCCCAAGGAAGGTCTCTTCTATATCAACTACTTTATTAAAACTCCTCTGTGAACTGAGCATCAAGTTACCTCAGAACACTGATTCTTCAGCTATTGTCCTCCAATTTCTTAAATTCATGGCCTCAGAGAGAAATAGACAGATGCTCCTATAGCCAGTCTGTCAGGGGATGAGTTCCCTTTCACTGCTTCAGGTTATGGAACCTGTCTCAAGGAAGGAGGGGTTGACATATTTCTCTGTTTCTCTGCTTCCATAACACTTGGAGTCCCTTTCAGTCCTATGTCCCCCAACCTCAGAATATAGGCTTTAGAAGGCCTTTTCATTCTTTTCTTATTTCTTCCATATTTAAAGCAGTTCATATACAGAGTACTCCAAGATTATCACATTTTTCAATCATTATTAGACCTAAATGGTATGCTCTATTACTTCAGCTTTTTCTCCTCACTGTCCAGTACTTCCCATGAGTTTCAAGTCTTTAGATCCCAGGAAGAAATGTTTAGCACATTTCCAATTTGTACAATCTTGCCTTTGCTTTATGATAGCTATAATAAATGACAAACAAATACTCCCTTTTCATCTTTCTTTCTTATTATATTCTCTGACAAATTTCAGGCTAATGATTAAGCATCCTCATGCATTTTTCCTACTGTAATTCCTCTCTTACATAGCTAAATTTTTCAGGACAGGCACCTCTGCCTCAGGTCCATGTCTTAATGTTTGTGGTAAAGCCCATGAAATAATTGCCAGAGTTAGATTACATCCCCATCCCTTACATGCTTTCATTAACTACAATAGACTCTAGTCCACACCCATTTGGTGCTATTCTTTTACTTATTAAGTGATTCCCGTTCATCCATGAGGCATGCCGCCATGTTCTTCATAGAGAAAGACTGTAAGACACTTCCCCTAAAACTCTACTCCACTCTTGGATGGATCATTCTTTGGAGCATGAAGTATCTCCTATCACAAGAGTATCCAATTGCCACAACATGAAAGAGGAACACCATTTTATAACATATGGGGAACTGTAGACATATACTGACTGCCCCCAATGAACACTTCACCCTCAGATAAATCATTCTCAATCACAAGTCTTGTCATCTATAACAAGAGCCAAAAACTGGTTCTCATAATTCATTCTTTGGTGTATTTGGTCCATCTTTGGTTACCGAATGTGTTGTGTGACTTTAGCATGAAGACATGAATAAATATCTACTTATCCCAGTGTTTCCACCAACATCCAATAAATTTATTGGAGTGCATTTATAGGATGATAGATGCCACAAGGTAGCTAAATCACCTCCAAATCCAAACTACTCTTATTGACAACTCATGAAAGTTACATCTGTGCACCTTTCTGTTTAATGTGTGACCACCTCCTCTAAAGAGAGTCTTATCCCCCACAGCAGTTTACTGTTTTATACCCTTGGAATCCTGATCTCCCAAAGCCTATTAAGTTTCATGAACTTTCTGCGTCATTTAAGTTTCATTTTGCTTTAAGAGTCCTATTATCTGCTCTCCTTCCCACAAGAAGAGATGTTTAAAATAATATAAAATAACTGTACAGAATTTTATTTACTAAAATACCTTATATTAAAAGGTAAATGAGGAAATACAATTTAACAGAATATGATTGCCACATATTTGTGTGAAAAAATGATTCACATACACTTTTTTTTTTTATCTCCAAAGGTGATAGTTCCTAGGATGTAAATGTGACTACTTGGGGCACAATAAGCTTTCATCCAAAATGTATGATATGATCATGCTTTCATTTTAGCCACTATCACAATGTCATGAACTTATAGCAAAAAAGAGTGCAATATATAAGGCATAATTTTTAACAGTTATATAAGGATAAATTTTCATATTTACTTCTTAATAAAATGAAATTATATTATAAAGTGAGAAGTTATTTGCTTTCCTATATTCAGTACAAACAAAATAATGTTCTACGCATTTGCAGTAGAATTATTATTCAACAATAATTATAAAATTATATTTGTTGTCATATATAACTTAGAAAAGAAATTTTGTTCACTAAATAAAGGATTCATAAATATCACTCAGAATATTTCACACTTAATATTTTTTTCACAGCATCTTTTACATCTTTGTTTCTTAGACTATATATTAAAGGGTTCAGCATTGGTATTATAAGTGTATAAAACACTGCTACAATCTTGCTTTTCTCTGGTGAGGAGATGGACCCAGGCTGGGCATACATAAAGAACACAGTTCCATAGAATAAACTCACCACTGCTGTATGAGAACCACAAGTGGAGAAGGTCTTACTCCTGCCATGGGTGGAAGGGATCTTCAGAACAGTGGAAAGAATGTACCCATAGGAGACCAGAATGATGGTTGTGGTGGAGATGATGATGAGAGCAGAGAGAATGAACAGTACAATCTCATTCACAAAGGTGTCAACACATGAGATCTTAATCAGAGCTGGGACATCACAGAAAAAGTGGTCCAACCTGTTTTCTCCACAGAAACGCAAGCTGAAGGTGAATCCTGTTTGTACTATGGAGTTGATGCATCCACAGATGTAGGAGCCAGTTACCAACTGAACACATACCTTTTGGGACATGTGCACAGGGTAATGGAGAGGGGAACAAATGGCTGAGAATCGATCAAATGCCATGACAGCAAGAAGGAAGCCTTCAGTTGTAACAAACAAAGCAAAGAAGAAGAATTGGGCGGCACAACCATTGTAGGAAATTTTCTTTTCACTTGTCAAGAAGTTGGCTAAGGTTTTGGGAGTAATGAATGTGGAATAGCAGAGATCTAAATAAGACAAGTTTCTAAGGAAGAAATACATAGGTGTTTGGAGTCTGGACTCCATCTTAATGACAATGATCATGCTGACATTCCCTACCACAGTGACCATGTAGATCATTAGGAACACTAAGAATAAGAACACTTGAAACTTTGGAGGGGCTCTAAATCCCAACAGGATGAACTCTGTTACCTCTGAGTAATTCCTCTTCTGCTCATTCTTCATAGCTAATATGGTGATCAAACTGGAAAATGCCAAAAAAAAGTTTATTCCAAATTTATGATTCAGAAAATTAAAATATTAAGAATAGATTTAAGTGACTTCAGGTCACTAGAGTGAGAAACATGCTCATTTACTACTCAATAATCTATCACAGAGTAGAAAAGAATGCTTATAAATAATAGTTCCATCACATACTATGAAGTTGAATTTTAAATTGTATAATCATATTCATTAACTTTACAACATGTATAATTGTACACAAAAATGTCTCATAATTGCTCTGTTGCTACTGGAATAACAGCATGAATTTTCATATGTTAACACATTTTGAAACTTTGAAAGTATGTTAGAGTAAGATTGATTTATATGTAATAGTTGACCCTCTTGAATATAAATGTTAACAGCTATATAATTGGTTAATATTCAAACTAGAAAAGTGATAAAAATGACTTCTAGCAAGGGCCATTAACTAAGAAACTAATTTCCTTTAAATCCACAGTTTACATTAACAAGTTTCTGATTTTAGCAGAATTTTCAAAACCAATTTAGAAATAAAAGGTAAAAGGAGTCAGTGAGAATTTTTCTTATTATTTTGGTAAATACTATACATAAATTCTAGTATGCTTATGAGTACACAGAAATATGAATCCAAACAAACCTTCCATTAACCTGAAGTTTATCTTTATCACTAATTGTAATTCCTCTATGTTCAGTTACTGACTCAGATTCGCTGGCACTAGCAAACAATAGCAAAATTTTTATATGATATCTTAATGTCATGCTTCATCAACTTACGTCTTTCTTGCACTAGTTCACTGATTCAAGTGGTAAATAGGCCTGGAATGAATCCAGGTTGAAACTTCCCCATGAGGATGGAAACCAAAGTGCTGGGCAGGCAATGCCTCCAAAAATATTCCATGGAGATCAGAAGTCTCTATCATCAGTAAGATACTTTGTGTCATGATGCAGAACAAAAGAAAAAATGAAAAGAAATAGAATGAAGTAAACAAGGATAGAGGGGAGAAAATGATTAATTGGTGAACTCATCAAACCTTTGGAAAATCAAAAGATTAAAAGCGCTCTCTGGAGGACATAACTGTCTTTCTACACAGAAGAAACTAATAAAACAGACAAAGAGTGACAAAAGACACCTTTGGTTCCTTTCTCTTAGTCTTTATTAACACAGAGAAGTTCAATAATATATGAATAAATCATAGAATTTACATTTATAGATCTGTTTCTTGAATTTTTATGTGCATATGTGTCTGCATGTATGTGTGGGGTGTGTATTTGTGGATACACTTGCTTGTGCACATAGACATGGAAGCCAGAGGATGTCTTATAGCATCTTTCTCAGTCACTTTATACCATAAGTTAGTTTGAGATGATCTATAACCGTGAATGTCAACATTGTAACTAGACTGAATATCCACCGTACTTGGATTTTTCTACCTTTGTGCCTGCCCTGTCCTCCAAAGCTGGGTTTCCAGATGTATGACATCACACAGCTTTTATATGAGTTATGTGGATCCGAACTCAGGTCATCATATTTGCACAACAGACAATTTATTCCTGAGCCTTCTCCCCAGTCAAGGCCTCATTCTTAACTCTACTGCAAATACAGTGTTCTGGTGCTAGTCAATAGGCAATTAATATAAGAAGATTTTTAGTCAGTTGAAGCCATGTATTTTTAAAACTGGATAATTAATTAACAAAATAGGCCCCCGAAAGTATATACACGGGCTGCCATCTTGGCTTCAGGCACAGGAAGAAGTAGTGTTCAAAGAACCCAGAAACCTGGAAGGACAAGAGCAAGAATCCTGTTTTGAGGACAAGATTGAGACAATAATGGAAACTGACATATATAAACCAAAGAAAAAATTGGCAGAAGAAATGGCTCAGTCAGTAAATTTCCTTTCAGAAACAGCTGAACATAATGCATATGCCTATAACTCCAGCACTGGGAGTGTTGTTAGTTGAAGACAGCTGGATTCCTGAATTTCATTGACCAGCCAATCTAGATAAATGGATGAGCTTCAGGTTTACCGAGAGATCCCCTCAGTGTGATCCAGGACAGATATTCATTTTCACACTTGCATACATATATCCAAACATACTAATAAGTACATATTCTCTCTCTCTCTCTCTCTCTCTCTCTCTCTCTCTCTTTCTCTCTCTCTCTCTCTCGTCTCTGTCTCTCTCTCTGTCTCTCTCTCTCTGTCTCTCTGTCTCTGTCTCTCTGTCTCTGTCTCTCTGTCTCTGTCTCTCTGTCTCTGTCTCTGTCTCTCTGTCTCTCTCTCTCTCTCTCTCTCTCACACACACACACACACAGACACACACACAGACACACACACTGTACTATCTCTCATCCTAGGTATTGTTGGAGGTATTGTTGAAGTGTCAAGGGAGTAAAGCAATTCAATAGTCCAACTCAGCTGAAAAGCCTGTAAACCCTAATGACCAGTCCATCAAGCTATTCTCAATGGTGCAATAAAGATATTTTTATTTGGGGAATAACCAAGAGCTGTCTCATTGGACTTAAACCCCATAAAATGGCAGTGAATTTATGCCAGGAACTGTAAATCTAGCCAATTACTTGTGGCTTCAGAGGTTCTAGACTCTAGACTCTAGAAGGGAAGCCACTACTACCATTTTCCTAAAGCAACGTGATTTCTATTTGAATTCTAAATAATTATGCTTAACAGCTGTTAATATTCCATTGTGATCAGATGAAATACAGAATGTTACTTTAGTTTCCTTTTGTTTCTTGAGAGTTGCTTTGTGTCCTGGCATGTGATCAATTTTGGAGAAAGATTCATAGGTTACTGAGAAGAATCTGTATCTTTTATTGTTTGAGTGGAAGTTCTGGGAGATGTCTGTTAGGTCCATTGATACACAGTATCAGTTATACAGTGTTTATTTAATTTTTGTCTGGCTGCACTGTCTATTGATGATAGTGCTGTACTTAAGTCACTCAATATTACTGTTTTGTGTTTATTATGTTACTTGAAGTTTGATGCACCTGTGTTTGGTGATTCTATGTTAGATTATAGTATCCTCTTAGTGTATTGTTCCTTTGATGAGTATGAAATGACCTTGTTTAGCTCTTTTGACTAGTTTTGGTTGAATTTCTATTATATGATATATTAGAATAGTTCTATTTAGTTGTTATTCAAAAAGATTAATTTCCTTGGTATATATTTCTCAATAATTTTATCATATCTAAAACTATCTTTTATGGTAAAGTGTATTTCTTGATGATAGAAAATTGAAGGATCCTGGTTTTTGCTTGGTTTCATTTCTGATTGACTAGCTTGTATATTTACATAGTGCTATTGAGACTATTATTAAGAATTATTATTGAAAATGTGTGTTAATTCCTAAAATTTTGTTGATTTGTTCTGTTTTCTTTGCTTACTTCTTTTTTTTTTTTTTTGAGCTAAGGATTGAACCCAGGGCCTTGCACTTGCTAGGTAAGTGCTCTACCACTGAGCTAAATTCCCAACCCTTCTTTGATTACTTTTGATTAATAATCCTGGCAGTGCTTTTTTTTTTTTTTTTTTTTTTGTCCAATGACCCTTTGGCTATATGTATCCTTCTATACACTAAAGTATTTCTTTCAGTATTTATGCATTTCACTCATTAATCCCTTTGATTTGCTTTTATTTGAAAGGTTTTTATTTCTCCTTTATTTTTAATGGATTGTTTTACTGGGCACAATAGTCGGGGTTGGCAGTTATCCTCTTTCAGGACTTGGAGTTAATCTTTTTAGTCCTTCTGGCTTTACATTTTTCTGTTGAGGACTCCCACGTTATTCTAATAGGCCTGCCCTGTAAGTGACTTGATCTTTTTCTCTTGCAATTTTCAGTGTACTTTATTCTACATTTTTCATGTTTTATTTATAGTATGTATGGAGAATATCTTTTCTCATTCTGTCTATTTAGACTTTTTGACCCCTTATAGCTGCAAGGGGATCTTTTTATCTAGGTGTAGAAAAATTTCTAACATAACTTCACTGAAAATATTTTCTTCTCCTTTGGTATTGTCATTCTATGTCCATAACTCTAAGGTTGGGTCTTTTTATGTCATTGCAAAGCTTTCCAATGTTCCCTTCATGGATGTTTGTAAATGTATCACTGTGTTTTACTGAGTAGTGTAATTCTTCAGCCTGTCTTCCAGTCTTGTTACTCTATTTTCCACATGATCTATTCTATTGGTAAGGATTTTTATTGAGGTATTATCTTTATTTTATTATTTTTAATTATATGTGCGTGTGTGTGTGTGTGTTTGTGTGTGTGTGTGTGTGTGTGTGTGTGACTATCAGTGCCTGCACAGACAAGAGGCTTCAGCTACCCATGAAGCTAAGGTGAGTGGGAGGTCTTGGCTTGGGTGCTGAGAGCTGGATTTGTGTTCACTCCAGCAGCAGTATATGCTTCTAACTTCTTAGCCATCTTTCCAGCTCTCCATTGTGTTTTTGTTTTCATTTTTATTGCATTTTTCATTTGCAGCATTATTTCAACTTGTGTTTCTTCTAAAGTTTTTTTGTTTGACCCTTTGACATTTTTTATTTTGAATTTTATTTCTGTTTAACTTTTTTCGTTTGTCTTTTTGTTTATTGTTCTGCCATTCAATACATCCCAACAGCATCCTCCCTTCCCTCTACTGTGGAGACTCACAGAGATTTCCTAGTGAGAACTTACTCAGAGTCTGTGAATCTGAGCTTGCTTTACCCAACAGGCTGCATAAAGGGATGATTTGACCATGGGCATGGTTACCAGGTATTTGGAAGGGTCTATACTTGGCTGTGTGGTGTGCTTTGATCTTGCAAGGGAGTGATCTTTTGCCCCACCCCTTGGCTTTGTTATAAAAAGCCCTTGAGAATAAACAGAAGAGGCCATTGGGTATTGATCCAGGCTTTCCTGAAGCTATCCTGTGTTTCTGTCTTCTCGTCGACTAGGTGTCTCTTCTATCTAATATTTTCTTATCCCTCTCTCATAAGAACCCTTCAAAAACGTGGGAACAGGCCTCTCACACTCTGCTCTTTCCACCAACTTCCCCTCTCCCCCAGATCCACTGCTATTCTGTTTCCCTTCCGAAAATAACACGCCTCCCAGGAATATCAACATAACATGGCATAACAAGATGCAATAAGACTGGGCACAAACCTCACATCAAGGCTGGACAAGGCAACCCAGTAGGGGGAAAAGAGTCCCAAGATCAGAGAAAAGAGCAGAGATGGCCCCACCCCCACAAAACACCAAAGTAACAGCCATAATATGTATGCAGAGTTCCTATCTCAGACATATTCAGTCTCTGTGGTTGTCACTTCAGTGTCTGTAAGCCCTTATGAGCCCTGCTTAGTTGTTCTGTGGGCCTTGTTTTTCTGGTGTCCTTGACCCTTCTGGTGCCTATAATCTTTGCCCTTCTGTAGGGGGAGGCTTTTCTGTGTCTCCCCTGGTCCTGCAGCCACTTATAAAATAATCATTCTGAGACTTAATGTTAATTATAATTGTTTGGCCTATGGATCAGACTTATTACTAGCTACTCACAACTTAAATTAACCCATTTCTCTTAATCTAGATATTGCCGTGTATCCATGGCTTTACCGGTCTGCTGGCATCTTGCTCCTTGGGTGACTGGATGACATCTCTCTCAATTCTACCCTTCTTTCCTCCCTGATTTCAGTTTGGCTTTCCCATTCAGCTATATGTTGCCCTGCCATAGGCCAAAGCAGCTTTATTAATCAACCAATAAAAGCAACACATATTCACAGCATACAGAAGGACATCTCACATAACCCTTCTTCTGTGAGACTCCCTGAGCTCCACTTAATTTTTGCCTGTTGGTCCTTTCATCTGCTCCCATCAGCTGCCAGTGGAGGCCTCTCTGATGATGATTGGGTTAGGCACTGATCCATGAGTATTGCAGAATAATATTAGGAATTATTTTGTTGATTTTTTTTGCCAGTTGTATTTGGTTCTACCTTAGGTTTATGGACCATCCAGCTATTGGTTCCTGGCCATCCAGACAGTAATGAGCATGGGTTCCTTCTCACATGGGCCTCAGGTTAGACTAGTCACTGGTTGGTCACTCTCACAAGCTCTGGGTCACCATAATTTTGCAGGAAGGACAGATTGTAGGTTGTAGGTTTTGTGGTTGGGTTGTTGTCCCAGTACCACCACTGAAAATCTTTCCTGCTTTTAGAACATGGACAGTTCAGGCTGCAATTTCTCCATTACTAGGAGTCCTTGCTAGGGTTACCCACATAGGTTCCAGGGACTAAGCTTCCATATCATCCCACAAATGCCCCCCAATTCCAGTCATCTCTCTGTGTACTCTCTTTCAGTCCCTCCCTATCTAACTTGATCCCTCCCATTCCCACCCACCCCAAATCAACCCATAAAATCTATTCTATTTCTCCTTCCCAGGGAGATCCATGCATTCCCCCTAGAACTCTCTCTTGTTTAGCTATCAACACAATGGCTGCAACTGAATCTGCTGCTGTTTCAGCCAGTAATTGTGGCTCCACAGTTACTGGCCCACTTCTCAGGTAGAGACCTGGTGGGACTTTCATGTCTCACCATATCAGCTTCCTGTCATTGCCACCAAATGTAGTTTTTAACTAAATCTCTATAGTACTCAGGAGTCAAAGGCTGGGGTGAAAGCCTGCTAGGTCAGAGAGATTGAGGAGCAATGAGCTGACCTTCCCTCTTCACCCAGCATCTCAGAAAGAGAGCATAATTCCTCTCTGCCAAACCAAAATAGACCACCACACTCAAAGTCCCTCCCTACTACATCCTGTGCTTCTCTCTATCCATCTTCAAGACTTCCTCTGACTCTTTATGATTTCTTTATGTCAACAAGTTTCTGGTTCTGCCTCCTGACCCAATGCTGTTTTTTCTTGAATTAATGCAAATACAAACTCAGGGTTCACAATATGATCAAATATCTTGCAACATTTCCCCCTTTTTGTCTAGATAAAAAGGAAATCTTTTAATTCTAACACAGTAAAACTATGCACAATAAGAACAATTATCAGGTAAGAATTACACCACAATGTTCAGTACATTTGTATTTGGCAAATTCAGGGAAAATACTCTATTATCTCTCCTATCTTGACGAGTCTAAAGCTTTATACCTAAACCACTTCCTATCATAATTTGTATTACCAACTTAAAAACATCTTCTTAGACTTTAAAACATTTTCTTTGATTAAACAACTTAAGCTTTTATGTTTCTCGACCATATATGCTTTATATTTCTTTTGGAAGTTTCTTTTCTGAATTTGGAAACAAGAAAAACTGTAAAACTACAACTATCTAGTCTTCAGCCCCATCAGAAACCTGAGAACCATGAATATTACCTGAGTAACAGTAAGTGCAGAGAAAACAACTTCCAAAACTATAGAAATGACAGAAACAGTTGGCTGCCTGGACAGTCACTCAAGGTTCCTCTGCAACATTGGGGGCAATCATCTTCCACCTACAGGCCTAGAATATCTGACAGACTTTTCTATGAAGCAGGAATTTTGAAGAACTGGCCTACCTTGTCTTGGCAAAGTATGGCAGTTGTGTCCTGCTTGTCCAATTTGGGCAGTATACTGTCAGCAGCCAAAGCAGGACAGTTTCATGCCCAGTGGCTAGCTTTGTCACATTTAAAATAAACTCCATCTAGAGGTTCATCAGTGCCCATCATCTTCTCTGTACAGAGGTGCAGCTCTTAGAAATGCCTGCTACCCCAAAGGTTCTGGGCTGTAGCTGCTGCTTGCCCTTCTGTGAGAGCCAAGTCTCATGCCCACAAGCACTGGCTGGGAGCCCCATCTACCCACCCCAGCTCTGGGAAGTTACTGGCCTGCACTAACTAGTCTTCCATCCCACTCAAATGCTAAGCTGCACAGCAGGGCTTCTTAAAAGAGCTGCACCTCTGTACACTGAGAACACCAGGCTTGCCTGAGATACTGCAGTTGCTAGGATTCACCTCCAGCTCCATGTCCAGAGCTTTTCTTAGCTTTCTCAAGCCCTATGTTTGGATATATGTACCTCCACATTGGATGTCAAAAGCAGCAGGTCTTTCTTTGGACTGCCAGATCCCAAATGACATGTAGACTTCTTATTAATTATGAAAGCTTAGCCTTAGCTTAGGCTTGTTTCCATCTAGCTCTTAAAACTTAAACTAACCAGTTTATATTAAACTATTTTCTGCCACATGGCTTATTACATCTCCTTAACACTGTTCACTTGACTTCCTTTATGTGTGGCTGGTGACTCTCCTGCCTCAGATTCTTTTCCAGAGTTTCTATCTCTACCCTGAAATCCAGCATATCCTCTCCTGCCTAGCTATTGGTCTTTCAGCTCTTTATTAAACCAATCAGAAGGTGCCTTAGGCAGATGAGGTAAAACAGAGACACATCTTCACACAGTGTACAAGAAGATTATCCCAACACTAAAGTTCTTCTTGAAACTTTGGATTTAGATCCTAAATAGTCTCAGATTGGTATAATAGGTGATAAGCATGCAAAGATAGAAGGCAAGAGAAGGGGACTGACTCTGAAAGTATTAAGTAAGCTTCAGGATCTGGCTTCATTCAGAGCAGAGGCAGAATTATTAGGTGTATCCTGGATCCAAGCTATGTGTATTGGAGAATCCCAGGGCAATGTAGATGGACTGTGCAGAGCTGCTTTTGTCTTCTTTAAGTTGCTTGAATATACATAATCTTTTATTAACTTTTTGGTTAGAAATCCTTTGAAGTTGTTATAATTGGGTCTATTATTATGGGAGAGTTGAATTTTTTTAGAAGAGATATGTTACTTTTTTTTTTAAAATTGTTTCTGTTTTTCTTGAGATTTGTGCCCTTGGAGTAAGTTGATTGAGTAGAAATGTGGACTCAGAACTGATGGTCAAGGAGCACTTGACTGATAGCTCCAAAACCTAAGGGAAATGAGGAAGTATTGATAGTGGCAGAGTTTGGCAGTCCTCTTAGAGGTCAGCATCAGGAGATGGACAGACCAAGGAGCCTGATGTTGTTGGTTCGGTGTTCTCAGTGTCCTTACCTTTATGGGTGGACAAGTGACAAGAAAGTGGAGGCTGAGTGGTTGGGACTTGGAGTGACCTTACCTATCAGCACTGGGGAATGGGCAGACCAGAAACTGTGTATCACTGATAACCTCTTGAAAGTTATTTTATCTGTCACAAGTTACCTTTCTTTTGCTGCTCTCAAAGCTGATTTCTTTGATTTTGACAATTTTATTGTATTTATATGATGATGGATAGATTTCCTTGTGGTGACCTGATTTAGAGGGCAGTCAGATCCTTGAATTTATATGTCTAGTTTCCCCTTCCAAGTTGTTACATATGTAGGCATTTATTTATTTAAATAAACTTCTTGCTACTTTTTTGTGTATTTAAACTTCAAAAATACATAGCTTTTTATAGTACCATATAAGTTTGGGAATACTTTTTTTTTTACTTTTTAATTACATTTTAAATGATTCTTCTGACAAAAATAATTTCAAAAGGTATCTTTCAATTTTATTTTAAAATCTTAATTCCAGTTAAAGTCTACTGTTTGACTCCTCTAGTGACTTTTTTTTCATTTCAGTTGTTGTAATTTTTATTTCTAAATTTTGTGTTTTGTTCCCTTTTATTCTTCTACTTCTGTTGGCTTATTTTATTTTATTTTCATTTTTCCCTATGTTTGTTCTTTGTTCCTCTGTTTCTTTGTGTATTTCATAATTTTGTGCTGGAATTGTTATAGTACTTCCTTGTTGGTACTACCAGCTTTCAAATAATGACACGGAGACTTATTATTAATTACAAAAGCTTGGCCTTTGCTTAGGCTTGTTACTAACTAGTTCTTATGACTAAATTAACCCATATTTTTAATCTATGTCCTTCTATAAGATCGTTACCTAATTTGTGTACTGCCCATCCTGCTTCCTCCACATCTGGCTGACTACTCTGCCTTTCTTCTTTCCAGAGTCCTAGCTGTCCTCAGAAGTCCTGTCTAACCTCTTCCTGCCTAGATATTGGCCACTAAGCTCTTTATTAATGCAATTAGAAGGCACCTTGGCAAAGACACATCTTCACACAGTATAAACAAATATTCTGCAACATGGCAATTTTTTGCATCTTCTGGCATATATACATTGGCTTTGTAAAAGGAACAGACTTCTCAATCAATCCAACCAGCTCCTAAAAGTATGTAAATGTTTTTAGGAGAATATGAAATCTCTAAGCCTTTGTACATAATATCACCAAGAGGTGTGGTGCATTATGTCTCTGTCTTCTTTTAGCAGCACATAATAACCTGCTGTTGACAGTATCTGAAATAATGGAAGTTCTCTAATTCTACAACACCAACTTTCTCAGTTTTTTATTGATTTCAGAAACACTCAGATATTGCTTCCGACATAAGACACCATTCTTTCTGAGACTCTTCAAAATAACCAGGATTCTGCAATTCTATATTCTCTCCTTATCTCCAGATATATAAAACTCAAGCTGTATGCTTTTCCCCAACTGTGCCTAGCTATGTGGATGCAGAAAGCCACCCCTACTGTTGTTATTCTATTTTCTCAGCAGTTCCTTAACATCCAAACTATCTTGATTTCATTTGAGTTTCAAATGATTCAAGGAAAAAAAAAAAAAAACAATTCTTTACTTAATCTTCTGAAAAGTCAGTGTGTTGGTTCTGGTATCCAGTCTAATATTTTCCTGCAAAGTAGAAAGCATGAATAAAGGTATTCTCTAGATACTTATCTAAGCCATCTGAGTCTGAATATATATTCCACATAGATAAAATAACTCATTTTGATGAAATTACTTTTGACTTCATGGTTTCCTAGGGGTTCAACAACATTTTAACTGTATTCTGGAATTCTCACAAATGTATTTTGTTCTGCATTGTTGTTAAATTTGTGTTTATATAAAGGAACTAGAAATTGAAATTTTATTCATTTGCCTTGATGTTTTTCAATTCCACAGCATGTTTTACATTTCAAATTGCTTTTTTTGATAGTATATAGAAAATAAATTGACTTTTGCATATTAACCATGTTCTAGGAAACTTACTATAACTAAGTATTAGTTGCAGGAAGTTTTGTTGCTGCTACTGCTGAGACATTTGAATTTTCTCCATATATCAACATTTTATATGCAAACAAGTGTTTGTCTATCATCAATCATCTAATCACATGAGTTTTCTTAGGCTGTCATAACAAAATGCAGCTAACTGGGAATAGTTATCACAAAAATATTTTCTTACAGCCATAAAGGCTGATGCCTAAGATGAAGCTACTATCAGAGTGAGCTCATCTTAGATCTTTTTCTTGGTTTATAAGTGGCAATTTTCTTGGTGTCTCTGCCTATGTTTAACTCTACACACCTGAAACTCTGGAGATTCTCTAGTCTTGTAATTTCTTCCGACAAACATCCTGATATACTATGAATTGTGGCCCACTTGATGTCCAGCTATAATTTTATTTCACCTTTGAGGACACTATCCAATTATAGTCTCATTACAAGACATTGGAGATTGGAGTGTTGTTTACTCACTGTTCTATTGCTGTGAAAAGACACCATGACTAAGGCTACTCTTACAAAGGAACGTTTTAGTTGGGGCCTTCCTTACAGTTTTGGAAAGTGAGTCCATGATCATCATGGTGGAAAACAGACAAGCATGACAATGAATCAGTAGCTAAGAGCTACATCCTGATCCACAAGAAGCAGGCAGAGAGAGACTGAGACAGCTGTAGCATTTTGAAATCTCAAAGCCCACTCCCAGTGACACAATTCCTGCAATAGGGCCACATCTACTCCCTCATGGCTGCACCTCCTAATCTGTCCCTAAACAATTCTACTCCATGGTGACAACATAAAAATTTTAAGTTATACAATTAATCTGCAAAATATTTGTTTCCAGTTCTTATCTTATTGTATCATGTAGAACTTTTAGTACAAGGTTAAACAGATGTGTTAAAATATGACATTGTAGCATTGTTACTAATTACATCAGGAGAGCTTCAAGTTTCTTTTTTATTTTTTTTTTTTTGGAGCTGAGGATCAAACCCAGGGCCTTGTGCTTGCTAGGTGAGCACTCTACCACTGAGCTAAATCCCCAACAGGTCCCCAGAAATCCGCAGAGATACCTCCACTGTAGACTACTGGCAATGGTCGAGAGAGTGCCTGAGCTGACCTGCTCTGGTGATCTGATGGCTGAACACCTTGGCTGTCATGATAGAACTCTCATCCAGTGTCTGATGGAAGCAGATGCAGAGATCCACAGCCGAGCCCCAGGTGGAGCTCCAAGAGTTCAATCCATGAGAGAGAGAGAGAGATTGTATGAGCGAAAGATATTGAGACCGTGGTTGGAGGAAGCACAGGGACAAATAGCCAAACTAGTGGAAGCGCATGAACTGTGAACCAATGGCAGAGAGATCCCATGGAACTGGACCAGGCCCTCTGGATAAGTGAGACAGTTGATTAGCTTAAACTGTTTGGGAGGCCCCCAGGCAGTGGGACCAGGACCTGTCCTTGGTGCATGGGCTGACTTTTTGGAGCCTAGGACCTATGCTGGGACACTTTGCTCAGCTTTGGTGTAGGGAGGAGGGGACTGGACCTGCCTTGACTGAGTCTACCAGGCTGGGCTGACTCCCCAGGGGAGACCTTGTCTGGGAGGAGGTGGGAATGGGGGTAGGTTGGGGAGGGAGAGTTTGGGGGTGGGAGGAGGGAGGATGGGGAAATCCGAGGCTGATATATGAAATTAAGTTAATTATAAGATATATATATATATATATATCTTATGTATATATATGTGTGTATGTATAAAAGAATAATGCAACTTATCTTATTTAAAATGCTAATTGTAAAATTGAGGTGTTCTCTTACATGAACATACTGAAAACTCTTTAATTTATTTTTATTACTGATGCTGAAGCCCAAACAGAGGGTCTGATGAATTGGGCAGGCACATCTTTAACTTAGTTCTTCTCATTGGCTTTTCTGCTTAGACAATCTCCATTGATGCTGGTTTTAAAAATGGAGAGCATCCTTTTTCCCATAGTTTTTGCTGACTTGTCCTTTTAACTTTAGTTTTTATGTGCAAATTGTGATTTTTTTTAATTTTCCTTTTCCTCGGGAAAATGAGTAAACTTTAAGCCCACAGCACCAACATTAGCCAAAACATAAATCTCCTTACTTTCAATCTTAATCTTTTTAAATACATTTTCCTCACAGACCAAGAAAAGTATCCATGCTTACCAACCATAAGCTCCCAGTTACCTTACAATGTGATCTCAAAGAGTATCTTTGGCACACAGCCTTTGATATGGAATTGATTGCACAAAGACTTGACTCATATACTATATTGTGAAATTTTTAAAGAATGAAGTGATCTATTCCTGTGCCTTTCATGCTACCAAAAACATGTTCAAATCTATTGAATAAAAATTAATCAACTAAATAAATGTACACAGAGATCTAGAGGAGTACATTTTAGAAAACTTTCTTTTTCGGTGGTTCATCTACTTTATATATTTAAAAATATCCCCATTAATAATTAACACAAGGCATTATTATGAAGGATCAAACAGAGGTAATGAGTACTCAAAACTTGCCTATGCTTCATCTTCTAAGTTAGTTCTTTGTATTCAGATTTGTATTTTGTGTGGCCCAAAGAACTTCACAATGCCTGGCATTCTCAAGAAAATTTCAAGTTAGTGTATGTAGTAAAGTTACTTACAGCTTCTTCTTCATTATTATTATTATTATTATTATTATTATTATTACTTTCTTGTAGAATACATGTAAAATACACATCAAGCTGAAGTTTGATGAGCACTTTATATGTTAATAAAGTGAAAAACAGAAAGCCAATATATTTTAAAAAGTAAAATTTGTCTCCTTGTGGATTATCCAGATTCTATGTAGGGGGGACAGAAGAATATTTGATAAGGTTAACATTAGATTAAAAGTTATTTAATAAATACAGTAAAGATTAAAACATTTTAAACACTATGAAACACACAATGATTGTGTGAAATAAAATGTTATTAGAGATGGGAAGAAGGGATGATGTATAAAAAGCTTCTGCTATTTCCAGAACATCTGTATGTCCAAGAATTTAAGAATTACTGGAGGGACAAATGTGTTGTATTTCAGGAATATGCACCATATATGGCGGATTACTAATAGCATTGTTATAATAGTTAGAATAAAAACTCATTGTTGGCCACAAAAAGTATGAAATCAGTATTTAAAATACTACTGGTGAAGGAGAAGAAAAATCAAAAAATGAATTTTTTCTTGTCTAGAAGTTTGCTTAGAGCATCTTTAACATCTTTGTTTCTCAGAGAATAAATCAGAGGGTTCAGCATAGGTGTGACTAGGGAGTAGCACAAGGAAGCCAGTTTACTCAGTTCAGGAAATCTGTCAGGGGTGAGATACATGAAGAAGACAGCACCATACAGCACACTCACAACACCCAGGTGGGAACTACAAGTGGAGAAGGCTTTCTTCCTTCCCTCTGTGGAGCGTATCTTTAGAACAGTGGACACAATATACATGTAAGAAACGACAATGACTAAGGCAGTGGGTAAGATAATGATGCCAGCTAGAGAAAAAGACACTATTTTGTGTATGGAAAGGTCAGAACAGGAGAGTCTCTGAAGGGGACGACTATCACAGTAAAAGTGGTCAACAGCCCGAGAAGCACAAAAAGACAAAGTGAATGTCATGCTGGTCTGGAGAACAGAGCTGATGCAACCACAGAAATAACAGCCTGCCACCAGCTGAGCACAGAGACGTGTGGACATGTGAACAGAGTAGAGGAGCGGGTTGCAGATGGCTATGAAACGGTCATAAGCCATGGCTGCCAGGAGAAATCCTTCAGCCACAATGAAGAGTGCAAAGAGAAAGATCTGGGCCACACAGCCTGCAAATGAGATGGACTTGCTCTCAGTCCAAAAGTTGCTCATGGCCTTCGGTGCAATAACAGATGAATAGAAGAGGTCGATGAAGGAGAGGTTGCCTAGGAAGAAATACATTGGTGTGTTGAGCCGGGGATCGGTCATAATAATGGTCATCATCCCAATGTTTCCTAGAAGGATCATGGCATACACAAGCAGAAACAGCAGGAAGAGGAGGATATGGAGCTCAGGGCCGACCCTGAAGCCTACAAGGATGAAGTCAGTCACTCCTGAGTGATTGCTTGTTCCCCTGTCACCCATGGAGGAGATCTGATGAGAGGCACAAGGCAAAATAAATAAACTCTTAGCTTGACCTTCAGGTTACAAACAGCTGCTACAGTACAGGGGTTTACAATACTGTTCTATCATCATTTGTAATGTTAGCCTCATAGGAATACTGTGACAAGTTGAATTCAAGCAAGTGATACAGAATTCCAAATACTAACTACATTTATTTCCAGTTCCCAAAGTGGCAGAATCAGGCCTTTACCCTGTGCATTTGATGCCTTTCATGTTTTCATTAGCACTGTTCTATGCTTTTCTTCCTATTTACATACTGACTTCAATATTATAAAGTGATATTGAGATGAAAGTACCCATATATTAAGAAATGGCATTCAGGAAGTTTAAGTGTTGTTTTAGAGATATTGTTGGCTTTAGTATTTAAATTTGGGAAAGCTTGGAGTTTTAACTTAAGAGTTTCAGTAGATATCACAAATGTGATTTTTTTAAAAATAGCTTGCACTATCCATTGTCCTATTTGTTCTAAAAACAAATAGTGGGTTACAAATATATAACTAATTGTAGAAATGTTTAACACATGTCCTAGTATTTGTCTACTAGAAGAAAGACTAGTACATTTTTTGATGTTATTGGAAATTGAACTTAGCATCTCATGGGTCATCCATATGCACTCTACCAGGAAGGCCAATGCCTTCCCATTTTACTTGCACTTTGTATTGAGGTCTTGCTAATTTCCTACTCTTCTCTTGAACCTGCTGTAAAGTCTAGAAAATCTTGTACTTACCTTACCTCTACCTCTTGATTTGTGTCTCCAGGCTCAATATTTTAATTAAGATTTTTTCCTGTATTTTTGATTCCAACATAAAAAGGGGCCTATAGCATATATACATGGTACTTTAGGATTAAAAACAGAAAAAATGATGCATAAGTATGAATAATTATTTGCCTTTTTTATTTCCCTGTATATGAATAATGCTAGTTCATTTCTTAGAGATCTCAAGTAGATTTTTTATATTCTTCTATTAATAAAGCAATCTACCCTTTTTTCAGTCTGTACTTTGCATTTTTTAGTTGGATAATTAAAATTACTACAAAGATTAATGTAGCATTTTATTATGCCAGGCATTTTCCTAAATGCTTCAGTCATATTCCTTTAATCTATAAGGCAATAAAATTAGAAGATAGTATTATATTTCATGTTTATAAATGAGGTACAAAACATATTAAATCTTGAAATTCATTTACTGTGGTCAGAATTGTAATTTGACATGAAGAAATATAGCTGTAGAATCCATGTTATTGGTCATTCTTAGGACTTAGAGTATACTGTACTTGTATTTTGATGAATGATTCCTGGTAATTAGTTCCTGGCTCCATGTTCTTGAATATTAAGTTAAACTTACTTATCTTTAATATGAATTTCCCTAATTCTTCATTTGGGGTCAAAATGTGTTTTCTAAAATTATCTTCATATTTTCTCACCTAACAGTAACCTACTTAAGACCCTCTATGACTCTTACTCCATATATTGTAAGTATAATATAATAGCATCAGGGAAATGGGAACTAATTAGTAAATATGAATCATATAGACATATTATGAATGATTATTGAATATGTAGACTCAAAGAAACTGAAAGTCTGTGTAATATCACAGTGAATAACAGGGGCTTTTGTGTGATATACACATAGGTTCTGTATCAGTTTCTCCCTCTTTTTAGCTGGAACCTTGGGCAAATTCCTTGGGCCACAGAATCTTTGTATGTAAAGGGAAGATAAGTTCTTTTGTGGACATAGAATGACATAGATAGATAAATCACATTGACAAATAATGGAAAAGTATTCAATAAATGATAACTGTTATTCCTTCCATCAGACTTCAGTATCCCCCAAGAAACAACAAAACAATTAGTGATTATTAGGCTGAAAATTCATAACATGTACACAGCTCTTTGTGATAAGCCATTCTAAGTTAAATACAGGAATCACAGAAACTATTAAAAGTTTATAGCAAGTGAAGACTACTTTAAGAAATTTATTTACATTAGCTGAGAATAAAATATGAGTATAAAAACAGTAGCACGATATGTTATTTCTACAGTTATTTTAAATGTTGAAAGTAGAATATTCATTAACTTAGTAAGTAATTAGGTATGCTAGATTATACTTCTCAGGCCAAAGAAAAGTAAGATATCTCAGTAGAGAAAGAGCCTGAAGTAGTCATAAAATAATTTTTAAAGCTACGTATTTTTTTCACTTTTCTTTAATATCTTGTCTACAGGTAAGAATAAATACTATTTTAATTTTCAAGATTTATTGCTATAAATTGATAATATTTATTGCTATAGCTCATTCTACATTGTGTTTTCATATTAAATTTTTAATATTACTCTCTCTTTGGCAATAGCTTTCTTGAGATCAATTTCAAGTGTTCTCTATATATTTACTATCACCATGGCACGCTGAGTCTAGAAATGGAAATTAATCATTGGAACACATATCTATCATGGCTAATCGGTAATAGCTGAATGATATGAGGATTCAGAATGAGGGCAATATTCAATAAACTTATGCTATGAATTAGATAGTTTATAACAACAGAAACATTAGTAAATTCTACCTTGTGAAAGGAATTCTTTCCAGAGGACCTAACAAACAAGAGTCAGTTTGCAGCATGTATAATTTGTCAAGTCTCAAATGTTGTAAAAGTTACTTTTACCTTGTGTAGGATGGTAGTTTTTCAGATTCTGTTAAAGATGAAACAGAATTATGATGCTCCCCTTTTTTATGTTGTTTGTTTTAGTTCCACAAATGGCAAACAAAAAGTTAATCTGTTGAAAAATTACTTTGAGATTAAGATTAATCCATTCTACAAACGCATATTCATTATCCTACTTTTAGAGTAGCACCTTTTTAGAGAAAAAGTGTCGCGTATGTTCCTTGTAACTTCATGAACTAAACTGCCCTTTAGCTGTTGAATTCTTGAAAATTTTCTGAGGTCTATTTCAGAAGAGAATAAAGTGAATTTTCTGTCAGAGTTGAGCTAATTTGGGGAATTGTGTTATGAAACTGCAAAAGGCAATGCAGCCTTCCTCTGCATCTTTGGATTCTTGTACACTTATAAGGAAGGGAGATTGGCTGTCATATGTAGATAAGTAAAGGCCCTGACCATATGGTTTCTCTAATAAGTCTGCCAAAGCTTAAAGCACAGTTATTCATGAGGGCTTTGGACTTGGAATAACAGGGCAATGTTTTCAGACAATTACAACAGTAAGATTTCTCTCACCCTCTGGGAGACAGAACTCCAGAGAGAGAAGGAATTTGTTCTGTGATCCAGAACAAAAAGTCAAGAGGAATACTGATGATCTAGAAGATTAAGTAATACAAAATTTGTATCAGATGTAAAATACAGAATTTTCTTTCCCTCTGTGAATCCTCTTAGGCTGACAAACAGGATCTTCTGGAAGGAAATTCTACAAAGAAAAGGAAACTTTCAGTTTACCTTTATGACATAAGTTTTTATAAGGAAGGGGAAACAGATAATAAAGTAACAAAATCTTGATCAGACACACAAAATTAATTTCTGTCCTATTCTGGAATTTCATTCACTAAAATGTCTCCCTGTTTTCAATTATGTCTTATGATAAAATATATAAAAATAGAGACTAGTGTATGGACAATGTCTAGCAAAGGCCGTCTAGCTCATAAGTGGAATTTAATAATGGCTATCTATATTTAAACTTGGGTTTACTTCTAAACTTAGTTGCCTGAAAGGTGTTTCTCCACCTATCATGTTGTCACATATCAGTTTAATGATTTCTCATCAATTGTATATTTTAAATGATTTTAGGATCTCTTCTAGTATTGGCAAAAAATTCACAATTTGTGTTTTAAAAACTGTGATGCTATAAATATATCAAATATAAACCAGGAAAATGAATAAGCAAAATGGAGAACATACTGGTACTCAGGGAGTCCTAATATGTACAGCTAGTCCAAAGCTCCTTCACATACAGAGGCCATAAGTTGACATCTGGTGTCTTCTATCACTCTCTAAATTCTTTCTTTTTTTATTTTTTACTTTATTTTTTTATTAAGAAACTTTTGTTCATTTTAAATACCAATCACAGATCTCCCTCCCACTCCTCCTCCTGCCCCTCCCCAAGCCTTCTCCCCCAGCCTACCCCCTAGCCCCTCCTCGGAAAAGATAAGCCCCCCCCCCATGGGGAGTCAGTAAAGCCTGGTACATTCAGATGAGGCAGGTCCAAGCCCTTCCTCCCTGCATCAAGGTTGTGCAAGAAGTCCCACCATAGATAATGGGCTCCAAAATGCCAGTTCATGCAACAGGCATAGATCCTATTCCCACTGCCGGGGTGGGGGTGGGGAGGTGGGGGGGCTTAAACAGACCAAGCTCTACAACTGTCTCACTTATGCAGAGGACCTAGTCCAGTCCCATGCAGGCTCCACAGCTCTTGGTCTAAATTTCATGAGTTCCCACTAGCTTGGTTCCTTTATATCTGTAACTTTCCCCATCGTGATCTTGATGCCTCTTGCTCATAGACTACCTCTTCCTTTTCTTCGACTGGACTTCTAGAGCTCAGCCTAGTGCCTGGCTGTGGATCTCTACATCTGTTTCCATCAGTTACTGGATGAAGGCTCTATGATGACAGTTAAGGTATTCATCAATCTAATTACTGGGGTAGACTAGCTCAGGCACCGTCTCCACTGTTGTTAGTACTCTAAGCTGGGGTCATGCTTTTGGATTCCTGGGAACTTCCCTAGCACTAGGTTTCTCCCTATTCCCATGATGTCTCCATCACAATATCTCTTTCATTGCTCTCCCACTCTATCCCTGTTCCAGGTTAATCATCCTGTTCCCTTATGTTCTCATCCACCATCCTTTACCCTCAATTCCCCCCCTCACCCCCAGTTTACTCAGGAGGTATCATTGATTTCCCCTTCCCAGGGTGATCCATGCATCCCACTTAGAGGCTTCCTTGGTACCTAGCTTCTCTGGAGCTGTGGGTTGTAGTCTGGTTATCCTTTGCTTTGCATCTAGTATCCACTTATGAGCGAGTGAGTACTTACCATGTTTGTCTTTCTGAGTCTGGGTTACCTCACTCAGGATGATATTTTCTAGTTCCATCCATTTGCCTGCAAATTTCATGATGTCATTGTTTTTCTCTGCTGAGTAGTACTCCATTGTGTATATGTACCACATTTTCTTTATTCATTCTTCAGTTGAGGGACATCTAGGTTGTTTCCAGGTTCTGGCTATTATGAATAATGCTGCTATGAACATAGTTGAGCAAGTGTCCTTGTGGTAGGATTGAGCATTCCTTGGGTATATGCCCAAGAGTGGTATCATTCAGTCTTCAGGTAGATTGATTTCCAATTTTCTGAGAAACAGACATACTGATTTTCAAAGTGACTGTACAAGTTTGCACTCCCATCAACAGTGGAGGAGTGTTCCTCTTGCTCCACATTCTCTCCAACATCAGCTGTCATCAGCGTTTTTGATCTTAGCCATTCTGACAGGTGTAAGATGGTATCTCAATGTTGTTTTGATTTTCACTTCCCTAATGACTAAGGATGTCGAGCAATTCCTTAATGTCTTTTAGCCATTTGAGATTCTTCTGTTGAGAATTCTCTATTTAGCTCTATAGCCCATTTTTCAATTTGGATTGTTTGGTATTTTGATGTCTAGTTTCTTGAGTTCTGTATATATTTTGGAGATCAGCCCTCTGCCAGATGTGTGGTTGGTAAAGATCTTTTCCCATTCTATAGGCTATTGTTTTGTCTTATTTACTATGTCCCCCTCTACAAAAGCTTCTCAGTTTCAGGAGGTCCCATTTATTAATTTTTACTCTCAATGTCTGTGCTAGTGGGTGTTATATTTAAGAAATGGTCTCCTGTGCCAATGCGTTCAAGGCTGCTTCCTACTTTCTCTTCTATCAGGTTCAATGTAACTAGATTTATGTTGAGGTCCTTGATCCACTTAGACCTGAGTTTTGTGCATGGTGACAGATATGGATCTACTTGTAATCTTCTACATGTTAACATCCAGTTATGCCAGCACCATTTGTTGAAGATGCTTTCTTTTTTCCATTATACAGTCTTGGCTTCTTTGTCAAAAATCAGGTGCTTATAGATATGCAGATTAATGTCAGGGTTTTCAGTTTGATTCCATTGGTCTACATGTCAATTTTTATTCCAGTAACAAGTTGTTTTTACTACTATAACTCTATAGCAGAGCTTGAGTTCAAGGAAGGTGATGCCTCCAGAGGTTACTTTATTGTACAGGATTGTTTTAGCAAGCCTGAGTTTTTTGTTTTTTGTTTTTTTCATATGAAATTGAATATTGTTCTTTCAATGTCTGTGAAGAATTGTGTTGGGATTTTGATGGGGATTGCATTGAATCTGTAGATTGCTTTTGGTAAGATTGCCATTTTTACTATGTTAATCCTACCTATTCATGAGCATGGGATATCCTTCTATTTTCTGATATCTTCTTCACTTTCTTTTTTTGGGGACTTAAAATTATTGTCATACAAGTCTTTCACTTGCTTAGAGTTATCCCAAAGTAGCTGAAAGTTTTTCTGTGCCCCGCACAGTCCACAGCTGCTTAGACTCAAGTAAACACACAGAGGCTAATATTAATTAAAACTGCTCAGCCATTAACTCAGGCTAACTATTGACCAGCTCTTCCACTTAAATTTAGCCCATTTCTGTTCATCTATATGTTGCCACGTATTCTGTGGCTTTACCTGTGTGCCCTCACATGCTGCTCCCTGGGACGGCAGGGCTGGCATCTCCTCACTCTGCTCTTCCTCTTGCCAGCATTCCTTGTCTGCTTATGCCACCTATACTTCATGCATAACTACTGGCCAATCAGTGTTTTATTAAATCAGTATACAAAAGCATTATCCCACAGCACCCCAAGGTATTTTATTTTATTTGTGGCTATTGTGAAGGTGATGTTTCTCTGATTTCTTTCTCAGTCCATTTATCATTTGTATGTAAGAAAGCTACTGATTTGTGTGTGTGTGTGTGTGTGTGTGTGTGTGTGTGTGTGTGTGTGTGTGTTAATCTTGTATCCTGCCACCTTACTGAAGCTGCTGAAGTTACCTGGGGTCACTTATGTATACTATCATATTGTCTGCAAATAGTGAAAGTTTGACTTCTTCCTTTTTAATTTGTATCCCTTTGATCTCCTTTTGTTGTCTTATTGCTCTAGCTAGAACTTCAAGTACTATATTGAATAAATATGGGGAGAGTGGACAGCCTTGTCTTATTCCTGATTTTAGTGGAATTGCTTTGATTTTTTGATTTTTTTTCTCCATTTAATTTGATGCTGGCTGTTGGCTTGCTGTAAATTATCTTTATTATGTTTAGGCATGTTCCTTGTATTCCTGATCTCTCCAAGACCTTTATCATGAAAGGGTGTTGAATTTTGTCAAATGCTTTTTCAGCATCTAATGAGATGATCCTGTGGGTTTTTTTCTTTCAGTTTGTTTATATGGTGGATTATTACATTGACAGATTTTCATATGTTGAGCCATCCATGCACCTCTGGTATGAAGCCTACTTGATCATGGTGGATGATTTTTTTTTAATGTGTTCTTGGATTTGGTTTGCCAGTATTTTATTGAGTATTTTTACATCAATGTTCATGAGGGAGATTGTTCTGTAATTCTCTTTCTTTGCTGCATCTTTGTGTGGTTTGGGTATCAGGGTAAATGTAGCGTCATAAAAAGAGTTTGGCAGTGTTCCTTCTGTTTCTATTGTTCAGAACAGTTTGAAGCATATTGGTACTGGCTCTTCTTTGAAATTCTGGTAGAATTCTACACTGAAACCATCTGTTCCTGGGCTCTTTTTGATTGGGAGAATTTTAATGACTGTTTCTATTTCCTTTAATGTTCTAGGTTGGTTTAAATTGTTTATCTCATCTTGATTTAATTTTAGTATGTGGTACCTATCCAGAAAATTGTCTGTTTCTTTTAGATTTTCCAATTTTGTAAATACAGATGTTGCACAAATCCTAAATTGTCTTATAATAAAAAATCTGGAGCCAGATATTTAAGTAAAACCTGAAAGATCAGAGACTTTTAGCTCTCTTTTGTTCTTTTGAACAAGCCAGTAGAGAAACTTCTCACCTTGCCAACTCTATGAATCCTCTGACTGAATGTCTTTGAAACCTCAGGTGAAAAAGCTCTCAGCCAAAAGGCTTCAACCAAAAGGCCCTCTAGTTCTTGTCTCCTCATGCTGTATGTGCCTTACAAAGATGCAGATGGATCTCTGCCTCCTGAATGCTAGGATTAAAGGTGTGTGCCACAACCACCTGGCTTCTGTATTTAATCTAGTGGCTAGCTCTGACCTCTGATCCTCAGGCTAGCTTTATTTGATACACATATATCACCACATACAGGTTTTTGAAATATAACCTGATGATTCTCTGGATTTCTTTCCTTGTTGTCTGTTGTTATGTCTCCCTTTCAATTTCTGATTTTGTTAATTTGGATATTTTTCTCTGCCTTTTGGTTAGTTTGTATAAGGGCTTGTCTATCTTGTTAATTTTCTCAAAGAACCAACTTTTTGTTTCACTGATTCTTTGTATTGTTCTCTTTGTTTCTATTTTATTGATTTCAGCCTTCAATTTGATTATTTCCTGGTGTCTATACCTCCTGGATGAGTTTGCTTCTTTTTGTTCTAAAGATTTCAGGTGTGCTGTTAAGTTGCTAGTGTGAGATTGCTCTAACTTCTTTATATGGGCATTTTGTGCTATGTCCCATAAGATTGGGTATGTTGTACATTCATTTTCATTGATCTCTAGGAAGTCTTTAATTTCTTGCTTTATTTCTTCCTTGACCCATTAGTGATTCAGTTGAGCATTATTCAGTTTCCATGAGTTTGTAGGCTTTCTGTAATTTGTGTTGTTGTTTAAATCTAACTTTAAGCCATGATGGGCTGATAAAACACAGGATGTTATCCCAATTGTTTTGTATCTGGAGAGATTTGCTTTGTGACTGAATATATGATCAATTTTAGAGAAGGTTCCATGGGGTGCTGAGAAGAAGGTATATTCTTTGGTGTTACAGTAGAATGTTCTATAGATATCTATTAAGTCCATTTGAGTCATAACACCTGTTAGATCTCTTATTTCTCTGTTAAGTTTCTGTCTGGCAGACAGGTCCATCAGTGAGAGTGGAGTGTGGAAGTCTCCTACTATTAGTGTGTGAGTTTGATGTGCGATTTAAGCTTTAGTAATGTTTCTTTTACATATGTGGGTGTTCTTGTATTTGGGGCATAAATGTTCAGAATTAAGACTTCATCTTGATGGATTTTATTGTGATAAATATGTAATGTCCTTCCCAATCTTTTTTGATTGATTTTTGTTTGAAGTCTATTTTGTTAGATATTAGGATAGCTACACCAGCTTGTTTCTTAAGTCCATTTGATTGGAAAGCCTTTTCCCAACCTTTTACTCTGCAGTAGTATCTGTCTTTGAAGTTGAGATGTGTTTCTTGTATGCAGGAGAAGGATGGATTCTGTTTTGGTATCCATTCTGTTAGCCTGTGTCTATTTATAGGCAAATTGAGTCCATTGATATTGAGTGGTATTAATGACCGGTGATTGTTAATTCCTATTTTTTTTTTTTTTGTTGGTACTGTGTGTGTGTATTTTCCTTATTTGAGATTGGTGCAGTGGGATTATCTATGGCCAGTGTTTCCATGGGTGCATTTAGCTTCCTTAGGTTGGAGTTTTCTTTCCAGTGGTTTCTGTAGGGCTGGATTTGTGGATAGGTATTGTTTAAATCTGGTTTTGTCTCCATCTATGGTGATTGAAAGTTTTGCTGGGTAGAGTAGTCTGGGCTGGCATCCATGGTCTCTTAGTGTCTGCAAAACGTCTATTCGGGACCTTCTGGCTTTTAGAGTCTCCATTGAGAAATTGAGTTTTATTCTGATGTGTCTGCCTTTGTAAGTCACTTGGCCTTTTTCTTTTGCTGCTCTTAATATTTTTTCCTTATTCTGTATGTTTAGTGGTTTGATTACTATGTGGCAAGGGGACGTTTTTGGGGGTCCAGTCTATTTGGTGTTCTGTAAGCTTCTTGTATCTTCATAGGCATTTCTTTCTTTAGGTTGGGAAAGTTTTCTCCTATGATTTTGTTGAATATATTTTCTGTGCCTTTGTGTTGGTATTCTCCTCCTCCTTATATCCCTATTATTCTTAAGTTTTGCCTACTCATGGTATCCCAGATTTCCTGGACATTTTATGTTATGACTTTTTTGGCTTTAGTGTTTTGGTTTTTTTTGTTGTTGTTGTTTGTTTGTTTTTGATTGATTAATTTATTTTCTCTATCATATCCTCCACTCCAGAGATTTTCTCTTCCATTTCGTGTATTCTCTGGGTTATGCTTGCATCTGTAGTTCCTATTCATTTACTCAGATTTTTAATTTCTAGCATTCCGTCAGTTTGTGTCTTCTTCATTGCTTCTATTTCAATTTTTAGGTCTTGAACTGTTTCCTTCACCTGTTTGTTTTTTCTTGGTTTTCTTTTTTTTTTTCATTTATTTTATAATTTAATTTAATTTTACATATCAGCCACAGATTCCCCTGTCCTCCCTCCTCCAGCCTCCCCCCCCCCCATAATATTAAAGGAACCAGCCTCAATATTATACATCCCAGGGGCTCAGGAGAGAGAACTACTAATGGAAAGGTCTAAATTCAGGAAATAGAATCTCAACACACCGAGCTCTATAGTCCACTTGCTTTAATTCCTCTGTCATAACATCCTATATACACAGCTTCAGTTCTGTTCTCGTGCCTAGTTCCTTTCTTGCCTGATTTCTCTCTGTATCTACTGCTCCTTCTTAAGTTCCATCTTAATTCTCTCATCTTAATTCTGCCTCATCTAGGTCCTTCTCATTTTGTTCTTCCCCATCTAGCTCTTCCTCATCTTCCATCTCATTCCTCTAGTACTCTCTTCTAGTCCTTCAATCTAGTTCTCCCCATCTCGGTTTGTTCCTCTCAAGTTCTTACCCATCTAGTTCTTCCATTCTCTTTTCTCTTCTCTGTCCTATGCCCTGGAAGTCCCAGTATGTAAAGGGAGGGTCTGAGCTAAAATGTATAAAGGTATTATTTAATGTCCACCTGACTTAGGTGGTGTCCCCTTGTGGAATTTACCTTAAGTCAGGAGACTTGTATGTGGGCTGCTATCACTGTTAGTCCTTGAAAGTTGGGCGCCCACCTGGGCGGTGTCTCCTTGTGGAATTTAAGTCAGGAGACTTGCACATGGGCTGCTATTGTTAGTCCTCAGAAGTTGGGCGCCCACCTGGGCGGTGCTTCCTGTAGTCCTTGAAAGTAGCTAAGGGAGATATCTGATTCCAGAGAAAGCCTTTCCTGAGGCTGTTCTCCAAATTCCTGAAATGTGGATGTCCAGAGAGTGATTAGTCCACACTGTTAGCTCTTCTTAGGGAAAAATCAATTGGGAAAACTATGAAGGCACACATGATTTTCATAACAGAATACAACTCTTATATAACAAGCCAAGTAACACCAAAAACTCCTTGGGATTTGGCTTCCTCTGGAGGAATTCCCTAATTTCTCCAGGTAATGACTTTGCCATAACCAGCTGAGTTCTTATGATATATTCCTGCGGCCCGCAGCACCTCCCCCCACCCAACCCCCCATTCCCATCTCCTCCAGGGCAAGGACTCCACTGGGGATTTAGCTCAGCCTGGTAGATTCAGTCCAGGCAGGTCCAGTCCCCTCCTCCCTTCACCAAGGCTGAGCAAAGTGTCCCTGCAGAGGCCCTAGGTTCCAAACAGCCAGCTCATATACTAAGGACAGGTCCCAGTTCAAACTAATCAACTGTCTCACTTATCCAGAGGGCCTGATCCAGCTGGGGGCTCCTTAGCTATTGGTTCATAGTTCATGTGTTTCCACTAGTTTGGCTATTTGTCCCTGTGCTTTTTCCAATCATGGTCTCAACAATTCTCATTCATACAATCCCTCCTCTTTCTCGCCAATTGGATTCCCGGAGCTCCATCTGGGGCCTGGTGGTGGATCTCTGCATCCGCTTCCATCAGTCATTGGATGAGATTTCTAGCATGACAGTTAGGGTGTTTGGCCATCTGATCACCAGAGTAGGTCAGTTCGGGCTTTCTCTCAACCATTGCCAGTAGTCTATAGTGGAGGTATCTTTGTGGATTTCTGGGGACCTCTCTAGCTCTTTGCTTCTTCCTATTCTCATGGGGACTTCATTTATCATGGTCTCTTTTTCCTTGTTCTCCCTCTCTGTTTTTGATCCAGCTGGGATCTCCCGCTCCCCTAAGCTCTCTTTCCTTCTACCCTTACCCTCCATTAGTCCCCACCCCCACATCCAGTTTGCTCATGTAAATCTCATCCATTTCTCTGTTGTTGGGCAATCCCTGTGTCCTTCTTAGGGTCCTGTTTTCTAGGTAGCCTTCCTGGAGTTGTGGGTAGCAGTCTAGTTAGTTACCCTTTGTTTTACAACTAATATCCTCCTATAAGTGAGTACATACCATGTTTGTCTTTCTGAGTCTGGGTTACCTCACTCAGGATGATTTTTTTCTAGATCCATTTCCTTAGTTTTATTGGCTTTCTTTAAAGTATTTATTGATTTCTTCCATTTTTTTTGTTTGTCTTTCCTCAATTTTTTAAGGAAATTTTTCATTTCCTCTTTAAAGGCCTCTATCATCTGCATAAAGTTTTTTTGTTTTGTTTTGTTTTATGAGACAGGGTTTCTCTGTGTAGTTTTGGTGCCTGTCCTGGATCTCACTCTGTAGACCATGCTGGCCTCGAACTCACAAAGATCTGCCTGTCTCTGTCTCCTGAATGCTGGGTTCTAAAGTTATTTTTAAGGTTGCTTCTTCTGCTTCTTCTACGCTGTGATGTTCAGGCCTTGCTGTTGAAAAACCACTTGGTTCTGGTGGTGCCATATTACTCTTTATGTTATTGTATTATTTTTGCACTGGCATCTACTCATTTCTTCTTCCAATTGGAGGGGTCTGTGTCTGAGGGAGTTGCTCTTGGTCCAATCTGTGCTGGCTATATTTATGTCTCAGGGAGCCACTCTTGGTCCAATTGGAGGAGCTCTTGATTTAATCAGAGCAGATTCTGTGTCTCAGGGAGCTACTGAAGTTGCAGGAGGAAGGGTAGGTTTGGAACAGGGAGTGGGTCTTATAGATTGCAGGGTCCAATGGGGGTATTGGTGGGGATGCCTGCCCACAGGAGCCTTTCCTGCTGGCTTGCACCTGGGGCAGTGATAGGTGAAAATACAGGGGCATGGGTTTTGCCCCTGGAGGCCTAGGTCCTAGAGACAGCTGCCATCCCATCTTTGTTTTCCTGTCTGAATAGGATCAGATGAAATCTCTTGCAGTTTGCATTTCTCTGATGGATGTTGTATTAAAAAAAATTATTGCTGTGATAAAATTTCTCAACAAAAGCAATGCTAGAAAAGATTGGCTTACTTTAGCTCACAATTCAAAGTTAAAATTACACCTTTGGGAAGAACGAATGATAGCAGGAGCTAGAGGTTATTAGGAATGTTTCATCCACAGTCAAAAAGCAGAGAAGATTATTGTTATCAGAGCTTTCTTTCTCCTTTTTATTCAGAAGATCTCAGACCATGGGGTGCTGCTACTGCAGTAAGTTGGATCTTCTCATCTTATTAAATATATTCTAAATAGTCCCTCTTTCCTAGACTGTCTTAATCTAGATAATCTGTTACTGAAATACACATGGCTTGTCTTATAGATGATTATAGATCTAAGTTGGGAATTAATAGAAAACATTACAGCCAGTGTGGTTAAAATATTTTTTCATATTTTTTTGGCCATCTGCACTTCATATCTTGAGATGTCTATTCTTTTTATTATCCCGCTTGATGGCTATGTTTTTTGATTTCTCAAAGGGGTTAATTATTTTTTACTTTTGCATAGACTAGATATAAACTCTCTGTCAGATGTGTAGATACCATAGAATTTCTCACACTCTCTAAGCTGTCTGTTCACTTGATTGTTTTAGGCACTCTGTAGAAACCTCTTAATATCATGAAGTCCTATTTGCCAATGTGCACTAGCTTTGTTTTCTATGCAATTGGTTTCATTTTCCTGACAATAATTTACTAATTAATTAATTTAATTAAACCACTGGGTCTTGGTTTAATACTGTGTTCATTCAGCAGAATAATTGTACCAGGTTCTTCCTTAGGGCATATGACTTTTCTTTTTTAAAATATTTATTTATTATGCATACAGTGTTCTGCCTGCATGTATGCCTATAGGCCAGAAGAGGGCACCAGATCTCATTACAGATGGTTGTGAGCCACCATGTGGTTGCTGGGAATTGAACTCAGGACCTCCAGAAGAGCAGCCAATGCTCTTAACCTCTGAGCCATCTCTCCAGCCCACATATGGCTTTTCTCGGCACAGATTCTTGGCCTGATCATGATGCCAGGTATGGATTTCATCTCATGGGCCAGGTCTTAAATCTAATCTGAAAATTCACAGGGTTCACAGATGTATAAGAGTGATACACATTCTCTCCCTTGGTAACATGCATAGCACCTTCCGGCACAATGGAAGCTAGCTAATGGAGATGAAGTTTCCATGTGAGTACCAGTTTTATTTCTCGATGTTGTATGACTCAAGTATGTACTCTCTTCTGCAATAGGATCTTACTGTCAAGTTATGAAATGGAACCAAGAGCATTAGCAATGGTCTGTAATGTTTAGGGGCCTTTGGGACCTCTCTGGCCAGGAATTGTTAAGACATAACCCCTTTCTGGCATTATTATATATATATTTTAGGCCACTCTATAGTAATAGAATTTCTTAAGATTTTTTGAAAGGACTTTAGTGGTAGTTATCCCTTCCTGTATTCCCTCTTCTACCCTGCCCTTCTATCCTCTACCTCTTTAACATTTTCTGTTCCTCTATTCTTTTTTACCCTTTGTTTCCAGGTTTCTATCTAACCTCCCTTGAGTGTCATCCTTGCTATAGCCACTTACTCTTTCCCAGTTTTGATGGGTATGCCAAATAAAACAAAACTATCTAAAGATTTAAAGCTAACTTTCACAGATTAAAAAAAAAAAAATGATGTGTTTTCTTTCTGGGTCTTGAATACCTCCCTAAGAATTATTGTTTCCAGCTCCATTCATTTATCTATTGATTTTATGACTTTGTTTTTTTTTCATATACAAGATCATAAAAGAAATTATTTGGCTCATAAAAAGACTTTACCTTTGAAGTATAAGTATAGAAGGAGAAGATTACTACATACAAAGCATGTAGTAATGTATTTGATAGTTTAATAGGAATAGTTTTAATAAAATCATAGAATAAAATTTCCCAAACCTAGAGAAAAAGATGCCCATAATGGCAGAAACACCTACATAACACTAAATAGATGAGCAGGAAAGAAACTCCATATGACATAATATAGTTAAAACATTAAAAACACAAAATAAAGAAAGGCTATTGAAAGCTGCAAGAGAGAAAGATCAAGTCACTTATAAAAACAGGCCCATCAGAATAATTACTGATTATTCAGTGGAAAACTTTTAAAGCAAAAGGGCCTAGAAAGGGCCTAAGTCATGGAAGACAATAGTTATCAACTCAGACTATTATACCCAGCAAAAGTATCTATTAAAATTAGAGAAAAAATACAAATATAAATATTAAAAACAGGTCAAGGGAATTTATGACAACTAAGCTATCTTTACAGAGTATACCAGAAGGAATACTTCTATATGAAGATAAGAATAAACACATCCAAGAGGTTCACAGGGCAACAGATAAACAATCAAGACAGGTAATCAAAGTGATCTGAATAAAAATCACAAAATCAACAAAATGAGAGGAGTTAATATACATTTTCCCATAATACTGCTAATATTAATAGTTTCAGTTCCATAATGAAGAAAAACACAGACTAATAGATTATATTAGAAAATAAGATTCTTCCATTTTATCTATTTATTCTTTGTTGATTATTTTTTGTAAGTGAAATAATATTTTAAACTTTTAAAATATCTGTTTGTTGTACAAATTAAAGATTTCAATATAAATTTTTCATGTATCTATTACAAACTTTGATGAAATTCATTTCCCCACATTATCCTTTCTTGTTCACCCCACTGGTCTACTTCTTCCTAAACAACCATTCTGTTTTCGTGTTGTGGATTTTTTAGATATAGATTTTGTTATTTGTATGTGTCTGCTTGTTTCCCTTTACTTGACGATCTTCCAGTACCACCATTTTCCTGCCAATAGTTTATACTCTCAATAAATCTGAAAAGAAAGAATCTGGGATACAGATAGAGTTTTAAAATTATGAATGCTAAAAGTATTGATAATTAAGAAGTAAAAAGGAAAAGGTGGCAAGGAAGGGTAAGGAAGTTAGAGGAACATAGAATGAGAGGAGTACATGGGAGAGGGAAGAAGAGATAACATTTAGGGCACAACCAATAAAATCAGCATGGAGAAAGAAAAATATCAATCATAAGGCCAGATCAAAGAAACTGAAAGCCACAACAAAATTAAAAGAAGAATCAAAATGATTTAAAAAAATATAAATGGATTCTTAATTTCCTTCCAATTGTCCCTTGGAGCTTACTCTTACATTATCTATAATGGCTGCTTGTCTTTTTGAGTCTAACATGTTAGCGCATAAAATGTACTTGCAGTCTCTGCTCAGTCTGCCTTGAGTTGAGTGGAATTTTTTTTTTTTTTTTTTTTTTTTTTTTTTTTAGATAGGGTTTCTCTGTGTAGCCCTGGCTGTCCTGGAACTAACTCTATAGCCCAGGCTGGCCTTGAATTCACAGAGATCTGCCTGCCTCTGCCTCCCAGGTGCTGGGATTAAAGGCCTGCGTCACCACCACATGGCATGTTGAGTGGAATTGTTATGTAGATGTCCTACACGTGGAGGTCCCACGCCACCCCATCCCCTGACTCGTGCTCCCCCTCCCCCACCAAGAATTCCTAGTAGTTAAAAGAGTGTTAACTGGGGCCCTGAGGAACCTCCTTTAGTATTGACATTCAGTGCTATCCAGAGTTCATTTCGGCACTCCTCTGCACATAGGCATTTTCTGAGTTTCCAATGCTGCATGCTTTTTTACTATATTCTCAAGTTTATCTACATTTGAAAGTTTAAATCCTCATTGTCTGCCAATCTCTTGGGCCCACACTAGCTCTTGTGGTGGTCATTGGCCTAATGAGTGGTGCTTAGCAAGAGATACTTTGGGGTAGACATAAGAAAGAAGGGTCAGCCAGGTGGTGGTGGCACAAACCTTTAATCCCAGCACTCGGGAAGCAGAAACAGATGGATTTCTGTGAGTTCCAGGCCAGCCCCAGGAAAGGCACAAAGCTACACAGAGAAACCATGTCTCAAAAAATAAAATAAAACAAAACAAAACAAAACAAAAAAACAAAAACAAAAAAAAAGAAAGAAAGAAAGAAAGAAAGAAAGAAAGAAAGAAAGAAAGAAAGAAAGAATGGTCTTTTGCTATCCCTATATAATATTTCAGTTACAAAGCTTCTCACAGAATGGTCTCATTCCACCAAACTGTTTTGTAGGTTTGAGAAGTAGTGAACCCATTCTACAGGGTCTGCTTGGCATGCAACTTGACTTTTGCAAAGTGCCAGATAGTACACCTAAGCATTTCCTTGGACTTTCTGTCAAAAAAAAAAAAAAAAGTATATAACATAATATGATTTTTTGTAAATGCATTATTAAAGAAAAGAAATAATGTCAGTAAAGACTTGTGTACATATTCATGTCAGATACAATTCCATCCTCACTTATCTTGTCTCTCTGCCTCTTCTTCCCTAGAGGTACCCTTTTCCCCACAGCAATTCTCTTTCTCCCTCATTCATATTTTCTTGTCCTTTCAATGACCAATTGTTAAATCTTCTTTTCCTCTGACACATGAATTCCTTTCTAGTTTTCCATCTACATTTACTCTCACTTAAGTATACACAATTAACATTTAGACACTAGGATCTATACATGAAAGAAAATGTTTAATGCTTGTCTTTATAAACCTGGGTTACTAGAATATTTTTCAATTCCATACATTTTCCATAATTTAATTTTTCTTTATAGTTGAAGAAAATTCCATTTTTACTTGTACTAGATTTTAATTAACCAGCCATCTGTTGATGGACATCGTGGTTGATTCTATTTTCTTGTTATTCTGAACAACAGCAAATACAATGGATGTGCTAGGATGAAGAGTCATCCTTTTCTTTTTGCTGTGGTAGAGATTGTAGCCCTCTCTATCATTTCCCTCAGTGTTCTATTTTAAAATTTGTTTCCCCTAAAACTCAAGTTCAGCAATTATGCATTTAATTTGATCTCTATTATTTATTGTTGCCTAATATTGCTGACTCCTTTGCCTTTTGATATATCCCATGTCTTCCTGCAGCCATAAATCTGATTGGTTTGAGATTTGTGGAGATATAGAGTGCTTGATATAAGTAATTTAACATCTTCCCCTGTCTCTGAATTGATGTATCTTGATGCCATTCTCATAGTCAATGGTCTTCTGTAGCTATTTACTTTGTAGTTACCAGGGTGATTACATGAAATATCCTACATTAATAACCAATTTTAGTTAATGGTAACTGAATACATAAAATAATTTATAATTCACTATCCCCTATATATACATATTCTATATTATTGTTATAAATTACATCATCTTATAATATATTTATTATAATATTCATAGTACATTTTGTTGAAATTTTATGCTTTGGGTTTTTTAACTTCTTTTTTTAATAAATAATTTTTTCTTTATTATTATGTGTTTTAAATTTTATACATCAGCCATGGGTTCCCCTGCCCTCCCCCCTCCTGCAACCACCCCCACCTTCCCCCCAGGCCCTCCCCTCCATTCCCATGTCCTCTAGGATCAAGGCACCCCTGGGGATTCATTTTAACCTGCAAGAGCATGAATTGTTGAATCCAAGATTGCAAAAAGCACAGGGACAGATAGCCAAACGAATGGAAGCACATGAATTATGATCCAAAGGCTATGGAGCCCCCAGCTGGATCAGGCCCTCTGGATAAGTGAGAACATTGACTAGCTTGATCTGTTTGGGAGGCAACCAGGATCTGTCCTTAGTGCATGAGATGGCTGTTTGGAACCTTGGGTTTTTTAACTTCTATCATAGTATAGTTTTTGCAGAAGCAACTGTGGTATTTATAATATCCTATGTTTTCCAAATTTGATTCTTTAAATGTGATCTCTACTCATTCTTCCCAAGGCAGAAGTCATGAACAAACATAATTTCTCAAAACTGAACTGAACTTATCTGGAGATGTATCACACCTAGAAAAAAAATGAAACTGCTCTTTCTACTCTTTTCAATGACTATATTCAAAAATGTCCTGTTATACTTTGTATAGTCACATTCGTGATACTGGAAGATAAATCTTGAGCATACAAATGTGAAAAGATCACCATTTATTTCTTTGTCTTATGTTGTTACAGAAGATAGTGCAAGAAATACAAGATTTAAAAGGTATACCAAGGTGGGACATCCTTCCTTTGGCCCTAATTTCTTATGATTAAAGGTGACATTAACTATAGGGTACACACACACTCATGTGCTCACTAGTGTCAACTGAGGAATACCCCCTTTGTTGACTTATGATAGATAATTTGTGTTTAATGTTGTTACTAGGTTTTGTGTTTGCTTTGTAGTACAGAAGTTCAAGCTCAGAGCCTCCTTCATGCCAGACAGGCATTCTACCACTGAGCTGCAACCTCAGTTCTGCTCACTTACTTTTTAACTGTTCACTTTATCACCATTAACACTCCTGCAAGTTCAAAAACTAGAAGACACATTCTTTTTTGAGTCCTGTATAATTAATCAGTTAATTTTTCTATATATAATCCATGTAGCTTTTAAAATATACTATTTCAAAACAGACATGTTTTCAATGCAAGTAAATATTGGGACTCCTGACCAGGCAAAATTCCTGGCCATTTAAATTCTTCTGATGCATTACCTAAGAGGACTTTCACTGATACCAACCACTGGTCTGCAGAAATTTTACTTGGTGTTTTCTTAGAATACTGTTGGCACAGTTATATGATTATTAATTATTTGTCTAAGGATTTAATTCATGAATTAATTTACAAACTCTCTAAAAAGTAGAGTGGCTTACTGCTATGTCTACCATAATGCCAAAATATTAACATGAGTATTCACCAAAATTTATGATATAAATAATTATGTCTATGTAGATTAAAGAGTAAATTTTAGAATATGTTCTATTTTAATGGCTCAACTACTTCTAAACCTTCATTAAGTATTCTCTAGTAATAATAAAAAAAATGAATTATAAACAATCAGATGGAGAGAAGGGTCACTCAAAAGTATTTTCAGCTTTTTAATCTTCTAATTTGGTTCATTGAAATAGAATCGAGTAACTAGCACTGTCTCAGAGCTCACAATGCCTGCAGTGCTTAGGGACAATTTCCCAAGTAAATATGTATAGAAAAGGATATTTATATTTTGTTTCTTCTTATTATAAGTTCTTTCCTGAGTATAAACTATTTGATAAAGCTGAAATATAATAACTAATTAAAAGTACTAATGAAACTATAAATTATAAAAAGTTTTATTTTAAAATAACTTATCATTATAAGTTGCCTACAGGTGGAAAGACAATGAAAAAGATAAGTACTAGATAAATTATTAAGTGATTAGAATGAAACATTAAAATATTGTTCAATACTATAATATATATACTGATTCTGTGAAGTAAGCTGTCATTGGAGATGTGAGAAGGGAGCATAATCAAGAATGACTTTCCAATGTCCAGGATGTCCAAGATTTCAGAGAAGAAAATATGTAACATTTAATAAGGGTTTGCTACATACTAATAGCATAAGACAAGAAAATATTGATTATAAGAGGTATGAAATAACACTCAAAACACCACTGGTAGAGAGGAAGAACAATTAAAGACTGATTTTTTTCTTGTCTAGAAGTTTGCTTAGAGCATCTTTAACATCTTTGTTTCTCAGAGAGTAAATCAGAGGGTTCAGCATAGGTGTGACTAGGGAGTAGCACAAGGAAGCCAGTTTACTCAGTTCAGGAAATCTGTCAGGGGTGAGATACATGAAGAAGACAGCACCATACAGCACACTCACAACACCCAGGTGGGAACTACAAGTGGAGAAGGCTTTCTTCCTTCCCTCTGTGGAGCGTATCTTTAGAACAGTGGACACAATATACATGTAAGAAACAACAATGACTAGGACTGTTGGTAAGATAATGATGCTGGACAAGGAAAAAGATACTATTTTATGGACAAAGAGGTTAGTACAAGATAATCTCTGAATTGGTCGAATATCACAGTAAAAGTGGTCAACAGCCCGAGAAGCACAAAAGGACAAAGTGAATGTCATGCTGGTCTGGAGAACAGAGCTGATGCAACCACAGAAATAACAGCCTGCCACCAACTGAGCACAGAGACGTGTGGACATGTGAACAGAGTAGAGGAGCGGGTTGCAGATGGCTATGAAACGGTCATAAGCCATGGCTGCCAGGAGAAATCCTTCAGCCACAATGAAGAGTGCAAAGAGAAAGAGCTGAGCCACACAGCCTGCAAATGAGATGGACTTGCTCTCAGTCCAAAAGTTGCTCATGGCCTTCGGTGCAATAACAGATGAATAGAAGAGGTCGATGAAGGAGAGGTTGCCTAGGAAGAAATACATTGGTGTGTTGAGCCGGGGATCGGTCATAATAATGGTCATCATCCCAATGTTTCCTAGAAGGATCATGGCATACACAAGCAGAAATAGCAGGAAGAGGAGGATATGGAGCTCAGGGCCGACCCTGAAGCCTACAAGGATGAAGTCAGTCACTCCTGAGTGATTGCTTGTTCCCCTGTCACCCATGGAGGAGATCTGATGAGAGGCACAAGGCAAAATAAACAAACTCTTAGCTTGACCTTCAGTGTTACAAACAGCTGCTACAGCAGGCTTTAAAAGGCTGTCAGTAATTTTAGCTTCAAAATACTTCAACTTAAACTGAATTCAACCAGCTAGTGTAGACTCTATATATTATTTTCAATTTAAATTTCTGAAATTGGAATAATTTAGCATTTCCCTTAAATATGTTATACAATGCCTTCTTCCTAAAATACCTGTCATATTTACTGTACCACTGATCCAAACATTCCTTTGCTATTGTATACATTAATTTCAATATTATAAAGCAGTAACAGGAAGTGAGCATGGATAATTTAAGAAATGCCATCCAGATAACAGTTTACATAGTTTGGGTTTAGAAGTACAATCACCTTGGTATTCAAATTTATAAGAAGTTGAGGTTTAACTTAGAGTACCCAGTGAATAATTCTAAAACTGTGTTCTTAAAGTCCTTACAGATGTATAAGTCCATATGTATGTTCATATACATATATATGTACATTGATATGATATGAAGAAAAACAAATGTCAAGGAAAGAGACTATGAGGAGGAAGAAATAGGGAGAGGGTACTAAAGGAAGAGAATAGGAAGGTCTGAATATGGTCAATGTGATACACATGACAGAATTTGTACGTTAAACCAAGCGCTAAACCATATAATGAACATATGCCAATAAAAAGTGACTGATTTATTTTAAATAACCTAATACATTTAATTGCCTTTTGTGGTCATTGAAGTTTTGAATTCTGATTGAAATTATGTGCAACTGAGAAAGGTATGATAGTAAGCTCGCAATTCAACATTCTTTAAGAAAAATGTACAGAAGTAATAAATATTATTTAGTAATATCCACTGAACAAAATATCTGTATGTGAGAGTACTGATTACCTTCCAGTTAACTTTAACATGACTTTATATCTGTTATTGATTCCTTTGTGAGTCATCACAGACTTTGAAGTGCCTGTATTAAAAATAGGACCCACCCTTTTCCTTCCCTTTTGAACTATGAGTAATCAAATATGGTCAATAATAATTTCAACTAACATTTATGTGAGACTTTTATGTCAACACTTTATAAATGCATTCATGATAGTTCATTTAGTATATATAACAACAATACCACACAGACACTGTTATATTTTCATGTTTCCTGAAAAGTTGTAGAGAAGTAATCTTGTTGAAATTTACTAAGTAGGATCAGAATTATAAATTAAAGCAAAGACAATGTCCCTAGTATTTATGCTCCTGATAAATTATGTTGGATTACCATCAGGCATCACTCTTCAATAAAATCTTCCTGTTGCTTTAATTGACTTACTTGGACTTTAGCATTATTTAAAAAAATTCCTTAATTCTTCAACCTGGGACAAACATATTTTCCAAGAATAGTAGCAATTATTAACAAACATTAATATTAATAGTGAACACTGATTATTTTTCACATAATAATAGCTCTCTGAAGATCACAAATAATTTCTTTCCATATGTAGTCAGCATATCATTTGTGCATTGCAAATACCAATTAATCAATATACACTTGTTTTAGAAATTAAAGTAGACTAATAATAGAGCATGCAGACTCAGGGTTACACCTGAAGGCTGCACAGTTATGCTATTATGCAGCACCGCAACTGCTTTAGATTGAAATAGACTTCTACTTTCTAATTCAGACCTCAGATACAGTTCATCACTATATTTTAACTCCAGTGACAAATATCCATTACCCCTTCCACAGCAATAGCTTCTTTAAGGTGAAACTCAACTTGTTCTCTGTGTATTTGTTAGCTTACTATTTTTTAATCAGGCCAACAGTCTTTAGTTATTACAGTGCATATTTACTATATGGGTAATAATTGAGTGGTGATGAGCATGCAAAATCAGAGCAATGTTTTGTAAATATATAATAAATGTAATAGAGCTTAACACATAAATATCACCAAATTTAAAGCAAAGTCTTCATATCTTGAGAAAGGAATTCTTCCCTCAGTACCAACCAAGAAACTAGTCAGCTGATGACTTATAAGTTGTTAAATCTCAAATATTTTTAATGTTGTTTTTACCTTTTATGATGTGGTGGTTTGTCAGATTCTGTTTAAAATGAAATAGTAGAATTCCAAGGCTCCTTCTTTTTGGCGTTATTGTTTTAGTTAATTTTAAGTAAGTTTGTAGTTTTAAGTTTAAATATACCTTAATTTATTATTCTATCACAAGTGTAAGTATTTTTAAATTATTGTAAAATAAAATAAACCCAGTCCTTCAAACATTCATTCATGGTCTGAGTTTCAGAGTCTCCCACAGAGAAGCATAACCTATACTCATTAATGCTTTCTGTTTAAAAACTTCTGCCTTATTATTTGCTTTCTTGAAAAATTCTAGTCTTGGGAGAGAGTCAAGATGAATTTTATGAATGGCCAACAGCTAAAGCTTAAATGATCTTAGGAACTATAATTTGTAGTCATGCAATGTGAACCCAAAGAATCAAGAAGCAGAAGTCTCTGGATATATTCTTAGATTCTTGTATGCTTTAAGAAAGGAGATAGGTTACACTGGATATATACATCCAGGCCCTGAGCCATCTGGAACCTCTAATGATATAAAAGCATCAGAGAAAGCTATTCACAAGGGCTTTAGACTTGGTATAACATTGTAGCTTTTACATATAAGTGTAGCACTGAGATTTCCCTCACCCTTCTGGGAGACAGCCCACTAGGGATAAAAGGAAATACAACTTAATTATTAAAATATCTATGTTCCAAATCAAGTAGATGAGGGCCATGGAGAATCTAGATATTTCTTAAAATCACAGTAAAATTTAAGTGCATGCTAGAGGACATTTCTTTCCTTAAATGAACCTGTGACTTAAACTAAAATAATCTTTTAATTTAATTTCTGCACAAAAGAAGTAGCACCTGAAGCTTTGCCTGGAAAACATTTGTTAAACAGGCAATATAGATATTAAAGGGATTAATGCTCTCTGTAATATAGGCATGGCCTAATTTTTCTTAATTATTTTAACTATGTTTTGTTATTTGTGATTGAGAAGATAAAACAATACTAAGATGATATGGACAGGCACAAAAATACACCTAGTTTATTAAGTCATAACTAAATTATGACTGACTGGACTTAAAGTCAGTTTCATTTGTACTTTTTAATATATTTTAATAATTCCTTGATTATTTCATGTATGTATATAATTTATTTTGCAAATTAATCTTCCATGCCTTCATATAACCTTTCCTAGATTACCCCTAAAAATACTCAATTTAATCTCTTTTTTTTTTATTATAACCCACCTATTCCAATTTTTGATTTCCACATACCCATAAGATGTGAGGCTATGGAGTAACATTTACCTTCTAGGACCCACATTAATAAAAAAAAGTGACCCTTCCACACCAAGAAGCCATCAACAAGTGAGGAATCATAACCACCTACCCTTCGGTATTAGCCACGGTTATCTAAAGGAGCAGAACTAATCGAAAACTAAGCAATTGTTCTATTGGGTCGGCTTAGCATCGTTCTATGAATAAATTTCCTAAGATATCCTTTCTTATTTAAACTTTTTATACAATGTATTTCTTTTTAGTTTCAAAGCTTTATTAGGAGGAAGGGAAGTGGTGGGGGGGGGGCGGGTACAAGAGAACCAGGCCTGGGAAGGAGCACATGTGAAGAGCAGAGAGAAAGATGATGGGGTGGGAGGAGAGAGAGCAGATCAGAAAGAGCTATACAATGTATTTTGATGATGTTTTTCACATTCCACAACTCCTCCCCAGCTCTCTACCCACATACCATTATGTTCTCGTTTTAAAAAAGAAATAAGAGGAAGGAAGAAAGAAAAAAAAAAAAAAACACAAACCACAAAAACGAAAAACAAAACAAACAAAAAATTCAAAATAAAACAAATGAAACCCCCCCCAACACACACACACTATCACTGGGTTTGTTTTGTATTGACCAACTATTCCTGGGTGTAGGGCCTACCCAGGAGTGTAGTTGATATACCCAGTGACTCTCCATCAATTGCAAATAGCTTCTTGGTTAGGGTGTGACTTTGTATCTACAACATTTTCTCAGTGCTGAGATTTCGTTTGGCTTGAACCTGTGAAGGTTTTATTTGCACTGCTAATGGCCAAGATCAATAAAACAAATGAGAGCACATGCTGATGGGAGACTGGGGACACTATTCGTTGCTAGTGAGAGGGCAAATTAGTGTAGCCACTTTGGAAATCAGTGTGATAATTCCTCATGAAATTGAGACTCCATCTACCTCAAGATTCACCTATATAGCTCTTGGGTATGTACTCAAAGGACTCTACATCTTACTACACGGATACTTACTCATCCTTGTTTATTGCTGCTTTATTAATAATAGCCAGAAATTGGAAACAGCCTAAATGTTCATCAGGTGATGAATGAATAATGAAAATGTGGTACATTTACACAATTGACTATTTTTTTAAGTTCCAGGACAATTTTATTAGTGTTTTTTTTTTTTTTTTAAAGGACAAGTAAACTGTGGATTGTAGCAGCTACCTGGAGGAGAAAATCGTAGCAGAGAGGGGAACAGAGCCATGTGGTTTGAGTTAAGTCAGCATTAGAGATCAGCCATATATCAGAGAAGCAGACACATGATAGGAAGGAAGATTAAAAGAAAGAGTGAAGTTCAATGTGTTAGGAAAAGGATGCTTCAAAAAGAGATAAGAGGTGGGGAAAGGGAAATTATGCTTTTCAGAGTGGTTAGGGAAGCAGGCAGATTTACTCTTTAAGGGACTCTGCTAGAGGTTCTGTGAAGGAAAAATATATTATCTCACTAAAAGGCTAATTACTGCTCCTACCTCTTTAGCTTCCGATGAACCTGCATTCTGGAAGGGTGGGTGGTTCCCTGGCCAGGTTGTTTGGCTGATCCAACTGGATTGACTCTTTTAACATTTTATTTTATTATTTTATATCTATGCATGTCTTGACTCCACAAAGTCTGCGAACCACATGTGTGTCCATTGCCCAGGGAGGCTAGAAGAGGATACCAGATTCCATGGAACTGGAGCTACAGATGATTGTGAACTGCCTTATGTATGGATACTGGGAACCAAACTTGGTTCCTTTGAAAAAGTAGTAAGTACTGCTGAGCCATTTCTCTAGACCCCATTTTTGTTGTTGTTGTTGTTTGTTTGTTTGTTTGTTAGGGTTTCTATGTGTAGTTTTGGTGCCTCTGCTGGAACTCACTCTGTAGACCAGGCTGGCCTTGAATTCACAGAGATCTGCCTGCCTCTGCCTACCGAGTGCTAGGATTAAAGGTGTGCATCACCACTGCCTGGCCTCTCTAGACCCTCTTTTTTTTTTTTTTTAAGTTGTATGAGCAATTTTCATTTAAAAAGTCACTGAAATATTAACAAATGTTCAAGAATTTATGTAAATGCATATTTGCAATGTCATACTGACACCATCAGATTAAAGTGGGGCTCCATGTTGCCCTGTCCTTGTCCTCCAGCTGCTTATAACTAATTTCTTCAAATTATTGTCTATAGGCTGTAGGTGAACCTTTCTGTCTCACCAGCCAGCTCCCAAGTAACTACACAGAAACTTATTATTAATTATGAATGCTCATAACTTAGGCTTGTTACTAACTAGCTCGTACAACTTAAATTAACCCATTTCTATTAATTTACATGCTGTGACATGACTCATTGTTTGTTGCCTCATTTTCTACACGTCCTTCTCTGTCTGTGTCTGGCTGGCTGGTGACTTCACCCTTCTTCCCCATGCTCTCTCTTTCCCTGTCTGAAAGTCCCACCTAATCTTTTCCTACCTAGTATTGACCATTAGCATTTTATTAAACCAATGAGAACAACACATCTTCACAGCATACAAAAGGACTATCCCATAATATTTTCCCCTTTCTAATTAAAAAGGAAAGTTTTAACTTTAACATAGCAAAACTATATACAACAAAAACAGTTATCAAGTAAAAAATTAGTTACAACATTCAGTCCATTTGTATTTGGCAAAATTAGAGAAAATACTCTATTATCTATCTTATCTTTGTGAGTTTAAAGTTTTGAATCTAATTTACTTTTTAATCATAACTAAAGAAAACTATAAGTCTAATTATTTAGTCTTTAACTTTATCAAAGAACCCAGAAGGATGTAATATTACCTAACAACAGACACATCTGGCTGCCTGGACAGTCATCCAAAGTTCTTTTGTAACATTGGGCATCCAGCTTTGGCCTACAGGCCTAATATATCTGACAGACATTTTTGAGAAGCAGGGAATTTTGCCAAGACTATCCTAGCTTGTCTTGGCAAAGTTTGGTAGTTGCTTTCTTTTGCATCCTGCTGGTCAAGTTTGGACAGTATATTGTCAGCAACGGAGGCAAGGGCAGTTTCTTTGCCCAAATGACTAGCTTTTGCCATAAAGAAAGCAGAGTTGGTTTTCTTGTTTTGTTTTGTTTTGTTGGTTTTTTTTTTTTTTTTTTTTTTTTTTGGTTTTTCGAGACAGGGTTTCTCTGTAGCTTTGGAGCCTGCCCTGGATCTCTCTTTGTAGACCAGGCTGTCTTCGAACTCACAGAGATCCACCTGCCACTGCTTCCCGAGTGCTGGGATTACAGGCGTGTGCCACTACTGCCTGGCATCCATACAGAGGTTTTTTTGATGCCTATCATCTTCTTTTGAAGTAAATTGGTGCTGCCAGGAGCAGATGTGTCTCAGGTTATTAAACATCTTAAATGCCATATTCTGTAGGTTTTTGAAGTATTTGAAGATCATCTATCTATCTAAATATATCTGTTTAACCTAAAAAACATACCTAATATGACTATGTTTCATTACTATAGATGACTAACTACTAATTTGCATTTCTTAATTATACATTACATTTTTAAACGAGCTGCATAAGAACAATATCCCAAACAGGAGTAGAAACATACATACAACATAACAAAAATAAATTTAAATTTGTATCAATAGACCAAAATCCACACCAATGTAAAATCTTTTGAGATTAATAGTTGCTTTTTGCATTAAAGTACATTCAATAATCTACCCTTTTATCTCGTATTTTCTATATTATATCCCACTTTTTACTTTGGACAGAGATCTTTGAATTTAACTTCTTTTTTTGTATTTTTTTCTTTATGATTATGTGTTTTAAATTTTATACATCAGCCATGGGTTCCCCTATCCTCCCCCCTCCCGCACCCTCCCGCACCCACCTCCACCTTCCCCCAGCACCTCCCCTCCATTCCCATGTCCTCCAGGATCAAGGCACCCCTGGGGATTCATTTAAACCTGGTGAGTTCAGTACAGGCAGGTCCTGTCATCTCCTTCCAGACTGAGCAAAGTGTCCCTGTGTAAGCCCAAGGTTCCAAACAGCCAGCTCATGCACTAAGGACAGATCCAGGTCCCACAGACTTGGTGCCTCCCAAAGAGATCAAGCTATTCAATGGTCTTACTTATCCAGAGGGCCTGATCCAGCTGGGGGCTCCACAGCCTTTGGTTCATAATTCATGTGCTTCCATTTGTTTGGCTATTTGTCCCTGTGCTTTTTGCAATCTTGGATTCAACAATTCACAATCTTGCAGACCCTCCTCTTTCTCGACAGTTGGACAACTGGAGCTCCACCTGGGGCCTGGCTGAGGATCTCTGCATCCACTTCCATCAGTTATTGGATGAGAGTTCCAAGAAAACTGTAAGGGTGTTTGGCCATCTCATCACCAGACTAGGTCAGATCAGGCTTTCTCTCGACCATTGCCAGCAGTCTACAGTGGGTATATCATTGTGGATTTCTGGGGACCTCTCCAGCACTCTGCCTATTCCTGTTATCATGTGGTCTTCATTTATTATGGTCTGTTATTCCTCATTCTCCGTTTCTGTTCTTGATCCAGCTGGGATCTCCTGATCCACTAAGCTTTCTTTCACTCAAATCTTGCCCTTCATTACTCCCACTGTCGTCCAGGTTGTTCATGTAGATCTCATCCATTTCTCTGTCATTGGGTAATCCTTGGGTCTTTCCTAGGGTCCCGTTTTCTAGGTAGCCTCCCTGGAGTTGTATAGCAGTCTAGTCATCTTTGTTTTACATCTAGTATCCTCCTATAAGTGAGTACATACCATGTTTGTCCTTCTGAGTCTGGGTTACCTCACTCAGGATGATTTTTTCTAGATCTATCCATTTGCCTGTAAAACTCATGATGTCATTGTTTTTCTGTGCTGATTGTACTCCATTATGTATATGTACCATATTTTCTTTATCCATTCTTCAGTTGAAGGGCATCTAGGTTGTTTCCAGGTTCTGGCTATTACAAACAAAGCTGATACGAACATAGCTGAGCAAATGCCCTTGTGGTATGATTGAGCATTCCTTGGGTATATGCCCAAGAGTGCTACAGCTGGGTCTTGGGGGAGATGGATTCCCAATTTTCTAAGGAAGCGCCATATTGATTTCCAAAGTGGCTGCACAAGCTTGCATTCCCACCAGCAATGGAGGAGAGTTCCCCTTGCTCCACATCCTCTTCAGCATAAGCTGTCTTCTATGCTTTTTTTGATCTTAGCCATTCTGACAGATGTAAGGTGGTATCTCAGAGTCGTTTTGATTTGCATTTCCAGGATAATTAGGGATGTTGAGCAATTCCTTAAATGTCTTTCAGCCATTTGAACTTCCTCTGTGGAGAATTCTCTGTTGAGTTCTATAGCCCATTTCTTAATTGGACTGTTGGGCATTTTGATGTCTAATTTCTGGTGTTCTTTATATATTCTGGATATCAGCCCTCTGCCAGATGTGGAGTTGATGAAGACCTTTTCCCATTCTGTAGGCTGTAGCTTTGTCTTGTTGACCGTGTCCTTCGCTCTACAAAAGCTTCTCAGTTTCAACAGGTCCCATTGATTGATTGTTTCTCTCAGTGTCTGTGCTACTGGTGTTATATTTAGAAAGTGATCTCCCGGTGCCAATGCATTGAAGAGTACTTCCTACTTTCTCTTCTATCATATTCAGAGTAGCTGGATTTATGTTGAGGTCTTTGATCTACTTGGATTTAAGTTGTGTGCATGGTGACAGATATGGATCTATTTGCAGCCTTCTACACATTGACATCCAGTTATGCCAGCACCATTTGTTGAAGATGCTTTCTTTTTTCCATTGTACATTTTTGGCTTCTTTGTCAAAAATTATATGTTCATAGGTGTGCGGGTTAATGTCAGGGTCTTCCATTTGATTCCATTGGTCTACATGTTGGTTTTTATGCCAGTACCAAGCTGTTTTTATTACAGGAGCTCTATAGTAGAGCTTGACGGTGGGGATTGTGATGCCTCCAGAGGTTATTTTATTGTACAGGATTCTTTTGGCTATCCTGGGTTTTTTGTTTTTCCATATGAAGTTGAGTATTATTCTTTCCAGGTCTGTGAAGAATTGTGTTGGTAATTTGATGGGAATTGTGTTGAATCTGTAGATTGTTTTTGGTAAGATCGCCATTTTTACTATGTTAATCTTGCCTATCCATGAGCATGGGAGATCTTTCCATTTTCTGACATCTTCTTCAATTTCTTTTGTCATATAAGTCCTTCACATGCTTAGTTAGTGTAACCCCAAGGTATTTTATATCATTTGTGGCTATTGTAAAGGGTGATGTATCTCTGATTTCCTTCTCAGCCTGTTTGTCTACTGTATATAGAAGGGCTACTGATTTTTTTGAGTTGATCTTGTATCCTGCAATGTTGCTGAAGGTTTTTATTAGCTGTATCAGTTCCTTGGTTGAATTTTTGGGGTAACTCATGTATACTAACATGTCATCTGCAAATAGGGAGAGCTTGACTTCTTCCTTTCCAATTTGTATCCCCTTAGTCTCATTATGTTGTTTTATAGCTCTGGCTGGAACTTCAAGTACTATATTGAATAAGTAGGGGGAGAGGGGACAGTCTTGCCTTGTTCCTGATTTTAGTGGTATTGCTTTGAGTTTCTCTCCATTTAATTTGATGTTGGCTGTTGGCTTGCTGTAGATTGCCTTTATTATGTTTAGGTATGTTCCCTGTATTCCTGATCGCTCCAAGACCTTTATCATGAAGGGGTGTTGGATTTTGTCAAATGCCTTTTCTGCATCTGGTGAGATGATCATGTGGTTTTTTTCTTTGAGTTTGTTTATATGGTGCATTACATTGATGGACTTTCGTATGTTGAACCACCCTTGCATTCCTGGGATGAAGCCTACTTGATCATGGTGGATAATTGTTTTGATGTGTTCTTGGAGTCTGTTTGCCAGAATTTTATTGAGTATTTTTGCATCAATGTTCATGAGGGAGATCAGTCTGTAGTTCTCTTTCTTTGTTGCATCTTTGTTTGGTTTAGGAATCAGGGTAATTGTAGCCTCATAGAAGGAGTTTGGTAATATCCCTTCTGCTTCTATTGTGTGGAACAATTTAAAGAGTATTGGTATTAAGTCTTCTTTGAAGATCTGGTAGAATTCTGCAGTGAAACCATCAGGTCCAGGGCTTTTTTTGGTTGGCAGACTTTTAATGACTGATTCTATTTCCTTAGGGGTTATTGGACTATTTAAATGGTTTATCTGGTCTTGATTTAACTTAGGTATGTGGTACCTATCCAGAAAATTATCCATTTCTTTTAGATTTTCCAGTTTTGTGGAGTAGAGGTTTTTGAAGTATGACCTGATGATTCTCTGGATTTCCTCATTGTCTGTTGTTACGTCCCCCTTTTCATTTCTGATTTTGTTAATTTGGATGCTCTCTCTCTGTCTTTTGGTTAGTTTGGATAAGGGCTTGTCTATCTTGTTGATCTTCTCAAAGAACCAACTCTTGTTTCATTAATCCTTTGTATTGTTCTCTTTGTTTCTATTTTATTGATTTCAGCTCTCAATTTGATAATTTCCTGGTGTCTGTTCCTCCTGGGAGACTTTGCTTCTCCCTGTTCAAGTGCTTTGAGGTGTGCTGTCAAGTCACTAGTGTGAGATTTCTCCAGCTTATTTATGTGTGCATTCAGTGCTATGAATTTCCCTCTTAACATTGCTTTCATAGTGTCCCATAAGTTTGGGTATGTGGTGTATTCATTTTCATTGATCTCTAGGAAGTCGTTAATTTCTTTCTTTATTTCTTCCTTGACCCATTGGTGATTCAGTTGAGCATTATTCAGTTTCCATGAGATTGTAAGATTTCTGTAGTTTTTTCTGTTGTTGAAATCTAACTTTAAACCATGGTGGTCTGATAGAACACAGGGGGTTATTCCAATTGTTTTGTATCTGTTGAGATTTGTTTTGTGGCCAAGTATGTGGCCGATTTTAGAGAAGGTTCCATGGGGTGCTGAGAAGAAGGTATATTCTTTTTTGTTTGGGTGGAATGTTCTGTAGATATCAATTAAGTCCATTTCAGCCATAACATCAGTTAAGTGCATTATGTCTCTGTTAAGTTTCAATTTGGCCAATCTGTCCAGAGGTGAAAGTGGGGTGTTGAAGTCTCCCACTATTAATGTGTGGGGTTTTATATGTGATTTAAGCTTCAGTAATGTTTCTTTTACATATGTGGGTGCCCTTGTGTTTGGGGCATAAATGTTCAGAATTGAAACTTTATCTTGGTGAATCTTTCCTGTCATGAGTATGTAATGTACTTCATCATCTCTTTGGATTGATTTTAGTTTGAAGTCTATTTTGCTGGATATTAGGATGGCTACACCAGCTTGCTTCTTAAGACCATTTGATTGGAAAGTCTTTTCCCAGCCTTTTATTCTTAGGAGGTGTCTGTCTTTGAATTTGAGGTGTGTTTCTTGTATGCAGCAGAAAGATGGGTCCTGTTTTCGTATCCATTCTGTTAGTCTGTGTCTTTTTATAGGTGAATTAAGTCCATTGATATTAAGGGATATTAATGACCAGTGATTGTTCATTCCTGTTGTAATTTTTATTTTTTGGTGGTAGTGTGTGTGTACCTCTCTTCTTATCTATTATCTTATTATCTTATCTGTTATCTATTGCCTGTGTTTTCATGGGTGTATCTGCCTTCCTTAGGTTGGAATTTTCCTTCTTGTGCTTTCTGTATGGCTGGGTTTGTGGGTAAGTATTGTTTAAATCTGGTTTTGTCTTGGAAGGTCTTGTTCTCTCCATCTATGATGTTTGAGAGTTTTGCTGGGTATATTAGTCTAGGCTGGCATCCATGTTGTCTTAGTGTTGCATTATATCTGTCCAGGTCCTTCTGGCTTTCAAAGTCTCCATCGAGAAATCGGGTGTTGTTCTGATGGGTTTGCCTTTATAAGTCACTTGGCCTTTTTCCTTTGCTGCCTGTAATATTCTTTCTTTATTCTGTACATTTAGTTTTTTACTTATTATGTGGCGAGGGGACTTTTTTGGGGGGTCTAGACCCTCTTCTAATGAGAGACAGAAAGAGGATGGATCTGTGGGGAAGGAGAACTGGGGAGGAACTGGCAGGAGTAGGGGGGGGGGATGTAATCAGGATATATTGTATGAGAAGCAATCTATGTTCAAAAAAAGGAAAAAAAATTAAAAGAGGAAGAATTCCATGCCAGGGTAAAGGGCATAACCAATCAAACTAGCAGAGTGGTCCCATACCTGTCAGGCTTAGGATCAAGTTTCCCATGTTCACAGACTCCTCATTAAAGGCAGAGCAACTGCTATTTGCCTCTCTGTTGTTTGAGACATTTAGGATATGGGTGCAGACCCTGAGATCCATCACTCTGCCACATGAGACATGAAGAGTAATCATCTTTACAAAAGGAAGAGGTTTTTTCTGTTTTGACCTACTTGGCTAGAGCTGGTCAGAGGCCTAAATAGCCAAAGGTGGTCAAGTCTCTGCAGTTGGAGGCAGGAGGCAACTTCTGGCAGGTCTTATTTTTCCATGCATCTTTGTCCTGTAATAATGAGGCTAGCATGCAACTTACTCTGGTGGGATGGTACTCCACCCCAGGGAACTTCTTGAGCCTAGGAACTTTCCACCATGCAAATATATTGTAAATTTTACTCAAGCATTCAATATTTTATAACCAATTTTTAAACTATATCTGATTTTCAATATTCTTTTTACCTTAAACAAACTTTAATTTTACTTTTAACTTGTTTTGCTTTACTTGCTTTAGGCTTAATTTTTTATAACATTTACAGAATGCTATATAATGAGAAGTAAAAATTGGTCTCTTCCAACTTGTCAAACTAGTGGAAACACATGAACTGTGGACCAATAGCTAAGGAGTCCCCATGGTACTGGACTAGACCCTCTGGATAAGTGAGACAGTTGTGTAGTTGAACAGTTTAGGGGGTCCCAGGCAGTGGGATTGGGACCTGTTCTTAGTGCATGAGCCGGCTTTTTGGCATCTAGTGCCTATGGTGAGACACTTTGCACAGCCTTGGCGCAGGGAGGAGGAGCTAGGACCTTCCTCAACTGAATGTTCCAGGCTCTGCTGACTCCCCATGGGAGACCTTGCCTTGGAGGAGGCAGGAAAGGAGAGTGGGTTGGGGGGATGCTGGGAGACAGGAGGAGAGAGGACAGGGGAATCTGTGGTTAGTACGCAAAATGAATAGAAAATTTCTTAATAAAAAAAAAGAAAAAATTTGTCTCTTCCTCCAATATCTTAATTATATTTTACAGTTTACAATGAATTAGTAACTTTTTATTGAATTAAGATTTTATAATTTTATTCTGTTAAGTTTGTGCCTTAGAAAATATAATTCTTGAATTAAAGATCCTCTAGTACAAAGTAAACTTTAAACTATAAATACTAAATATTATCTATAGAGAATGGGTAACCTCATATTTTTGATCCTTTTATAGTATACTTTTGCAAAATACCACAGTTTTTTTATAAGACTCAGTTTCTCCAATTAGCTATTGCTTAACAAATATAGCAACAATCACAGGTTTTTTGTATGATCCAGTTTTAAAACAAACCATTTTGGAAGCCTGGTGTTCTTCCTTTGTCTAAAAAGAGGAACACAATGGTAAGTGGAGATAAGGATACCGGGGATCACCTTAACCACAACCACGATGGTGGTAAAGTCACATGGCATACTTCCATTCTAATGAGGTCAACAGCCAAGTTGGAGGCAAGCCATGTGGTACTCCCAGGTGAGCCCATCAGGCATTATTCTCAGTTGCAAAGTATCTTTTCCTGGGATGTTCTATTTTGCTTTCTTTCTCCTTGTCACAGAGTCACATGGCCAGCCTTTGGTCAGTGACTTTGGAGGAAGCTTTTCGACAAACTTGCTTAGGCCTCAAGCAAATGATCCACTTTGCTAGCAGCTGCTCTCTGCTCCACGTGGCAGTTCTCATGTGAAGCAGGTGACTTCTCATTACCTTTTGGAGTGGAACTTATGTGAGATCTTGCTTTTTTCTTCGTTCTTAATGCATTTCCTTTTTCTTTATTTAGATAATAATGCAGTTCTTCAGCAAACTTTGCTGCAAGCTCTAATATTCTTTCTGTTGTCTCATCTAAACAGTTATTGATATTTTCAACTGCTTATATGAATTTCTAATATTTCTGTTAGATTTTTATCAAGTATCTATCTCCTTCTGAACCTACTTTTAATAGTTCAGGCTAAGCTGGTAACATGAAGAAAGACTGTCACTGACAAATATACGGATAAGAGCCAATACAAGTGTGCCCAATCTTCCAAGGAACATATGTCACCATGGCACACAACTGTCTAAGAAGAAAAGTAAACAAACACTATCGGAGACTGTCAGATTCTGCCCCCTAATTGCTCCAAACTCTTGAAAGTGCCATCTTTTACATGTACACACGTTTCCCCTTCAATGAGATTTAGACCAGCGCTGTGATTAATGGTATTTTTTGCCCATGTTTACTTTGTCTTCAACCAGAACTTAAAATTAATGATTCATTCTCCACAGTCACTATGGTAATAAAAGGAAATTTTACTGATAGAAAAGCAACACATTCTTAGCCTGGCCCTCCTGGGACTGAATAGCATTACTTTCATCCTTACAGATGTTTTTGTTTTTGTTGTTTGTTTTTTGAAACAGGGTTTTTCCATGTAGTTTTGGTGCTTGTCCTGGATCTCACTCTGTAGACCAGGCTGGCCTCGAACTCAGAAAGATCTGTCTGGCTCTGCCTCCCGAGTGCTGAGATTACAGGAGTGTGCCACCGCCCCCTGGCCATCCTTACAGATTTTAACAGTGAAGTTTCACAATTCCTATAGACCAGCTATGCTATTGCTTCATATCCATATGGCTTTTTAGCAGAGAATGCGTATGTTCACTGTGCCTCACTTCTCATATTGAGTGTGGAGGTAGTCAAGTTTCTTCTTGTATTTTGTGGGTTAGCAAAGCAGCTTAGAGTTTCAAGTACAACAGAACCACCTGTTCCTCTGTAACTTTGCAGCTGCCCTCACTGTAGATGGAATCTATACCTGCACTAACTCTGGGGTACTAGTAAATATGACTTACGGCAAAGCTTAGAAATTCACTTCTGTAATTCTGCTTTGCTCTTTTTCTCTGTCTTTGTCATAAGAACCTGGATAACAAACCTACTTGGGGAAAGATAATAAAAATGAGACTGACCATGGAATAGGAGATCCCTTCAGGTCAGGTCATTCCACTGGAGTCATCCACCACCAATGAGACTTCAACAAACCTCCAGTCACATACAGGAGTGAAACTATAACAGAATAACACACACACACACACACACACACACACACACACACACACACACTCACAAATCCAGCCCCAAACCACCTATTCATGATCTCCTGAATCAGCAAATATTTATTACATTAATATATTTGTTAGTAGTTTCTATGTAGTATTTTTATAAGATTTGACAAAATATAAAATCTAAATGAAACCTAATTGTTACTACTACTGAAGATTCAAAATGTAAACTTTGATTAAAGAAAAACAAAACAGAAACAAAGCAGGAAATGGAAAAAAATTCAGTGGGACCAAAGTTTGAATTCTTGGCACCTATACAAAAATAGTTGTGGCTGGGTATGCTGGCCCCCACCTACATACATACATCATGCACCATATACAAACACACACCATCATTACCACCACCACCATAATGACCATCACTACTTCCATCCAGAGAGAGAGAGAGACAGAGAGAGAGAGACAGAGAGAGAGAGAGAGAGAGAGAGAGAGAGAGAGAGAGAGAGAGAGAATGTCCTCAGCACAAGAACTAGGATGTCAACAAGTTCTACAGGCAACCTGAATAGTCTCTATTCTAATGCCAACAGAGCCCCTATTTCCATCTGAAACCCCTTGTCAGTCTTTACTATGCATGCCCTCAGCAGCATGCTGTTCCTCTCTGGCCCCTGCCTTAAACTCTGCTTACAGCGTTCCAGGTCTAGTTATCGGGAAGCCCACACCTCCAAACTTATTCTAAATTTTCCATGAATGAGTTTCAAAGGTTTCTGAACTGCATTGTTACAGACACAATCTCATGTCTGGTTTTCTGTGTTAGACATATTGTTGCTATGACAAAAATACCTGAGTATAATAACTTAAGAGACAGAGGGTTTATTTTGGTTTGGTTTCAGAGGAATTTGTCATGGTGAAGAGTACACAGCAAACTCATGTGGACCAGGAGAGAGCAAATACCTGCATTGGGGTCTTTCATTTTTGTTTCTTCTCAGTCCATCCTGGCCTCAAGTCTATGGATCTCTGCATATTTAGGCTATCTTTCCATTACTTTCCAGAATAGTGTTTCTGAGTCCAAGTTGACAACAAAGATTGACTGTTACAGTTGTGTTCTCCACATAGATGAATTTACATACAACCCAACAACTTGGGGAAAACACAGTTCTGAATCCAAGATGAGCAAACAAGGATGACCTAAGACTGAGAGATGAATTTAGTTATACTTAATAAATTTGTCTTAAGTGAGAATATAAGAAACACCCCTCTCTTTTTGTAAGTCTTTCTTCCTATGAAAAGCTATGTTCACATAAATGGAAATGAGATGTTGCAAAAAAAAATCTTATTTTAACTAAGCCTTCAGAATTTAGGAAAATAATTTCTCTGAGAAGTCTTCATATATTAAAAATATAAAATAGCAATTCTTTAGATGATTGATATTATTTAAAGAACTAGAAAAAACATTTAAAAGTAAAATGTATACTTTAGAGCAATTCAATTTGTTACATAAATTTATCAAAGTCTGTTCTACTGACCTGAATGCAGTTAATAGACTTAATAACCCTGATCATACCCTGAATGTTACTTTAAAATCGTATTTCACTGGATATGACAAAGTCACTATGAAAGGAACAGTACTGCACTACATATCTGGATTAGTGAATGTAAACTGTCCCAGAAGAGGAGACTGACCCTGATTTATATAATACCAAAAGAACACTATATTTCTATGTAGATGATCTGTCTTATTAAATAAGAAACACAGAGCCAAATATGGAGTTAAAAGCCAAGAGGTCAGAGCAATAGCTTAAACCTTCCTTACCCTTCCTGCCTCTGCTGTCCTTCCCTCAGCAAGAGATCTACTTCCTGTATGTCTGTCTTTTTTATAGACTTTCTGTTCTGCCTTCTCATTCGTTGTAAACCCAATCACATGACCTCCTCGTCACTGTCTGTCTGTACAGACCTCCAGGTCTTCTATGGTTGGTATTGAGATTAAAGGCGTGTGTCTCCATGCTGGTTGTATCCTTGAATGCACAAAGATCTGCCTGTCATGTGATCTGGATTAAAGGTGTATGCCACTACCGCCTGGCTTCTGCTATGGCTTACTATTAGCTCTGACCCCAGGCTACTTTATTAATTAACAAACAAATAAAATCACATTTCAGTACAAATAAATATATCGCCATATTTCTAGGCATTTGGGGTCTTGAATTTGAGTTGCATCAGTGTATTGAGGATATGAGTGACTATGGGTCTAAAATGCTATGTGTGTCTTCAGAGAAGCATGATATTACTTTCCCACATACAAAGCTAGATGACTAGCATGAAGACTCCTCTAGTTCATATAGAAGCTATGGCTATTTTTCTCCATCTATGCAAAGCTCCTTGACTTTCTATCCCACGTGTTTATATTATCCTTCCTTTATTTGTGATCTGATTATTTAACAACTCTGAAGTAGAGAGCAGAAACATGCCCTTATTCTTATCTTGTCCTCATTCCTTTGTCTTCTCTTCCTTCTGTTATCATCCGTCTCCTTCTTTGCCTTCCTTTCTCCCCGCTTCTTCTCTTCAGATTCTGAAGAGTGTCATCCTGCAGCTATTCAGTGAGGACTGGGTATAGTTTGAATGGTGATGAGAATCAACAATCAAGAGTGAGAAGTGGAACCCAAACATGGTGAAATGTATGGTCATACATAGATGTGGAAGCCCAGCCTAGGATGTCAGACCTGCATTTGTGTGGAAATGAGTATAATCACCTGGAAGAGATGGGCACTATGTCAAGGTGAGTTCAGGGTCAAGCAAGAGTCCAAGATTCATGGGCAGTTGATGGGTCCTGGCATGTGATGGTATAGCTCAGTTGAGTTGAGTATAATCTCTAAATAGCTGATAAACCCAGGACAGGATGCTATATCACTGACAGAATAGGAAAGCATTTACACTGGGTTTGTTAGCAATGGCCAAGCATAGGTTGGCCTCTAGATTGAAATTAAAAAAAAAAAACAAAAAAACAAAACAAAAACAAAAAAAAAACTCATTCAGAAAAAAGAGTAGGTAACAGTAATAAGAGAGTTGAAAATGTCAAAAGCATAAGGAAGAATTTGCTAAGGAACAGCCACACCCAATAGCAATAAGCACATATATCACATATCTATTGATTTATAAATCCATTCCTTTATTACAATGAACTGTAGATAGCCAATTTCATATAAAAGATAGGCAAAGAACAAAAAGAGTTTTCATATACCATTGTGGTTTTAGAAAGCAGAGAGGGCTTTTAAAAGTGAGAATAAATATCAAAAGAGCACAGAAGGTATTTCAAAGATAGGTGATGGGCAACTTTATATTTAGGCTCAAAGCTCCAGTGTGGATTCTTATCAGTCCAGTGAGTTGGCCAGAATGAATCTAGCTGGGTAACTTCACCTGAAGACTGAAAAGGAAGAGGAAGTAATAGCTGTCTGTAATTAAGATGCAGGCCTTGACCATGCTGGTTAGTGATGCTAGAAGAATTTGGTTGAAAACTGAACAAGTGTTGTAGATGTGAAAAGCAGATTGTACAGGCAGAAGCGAACTCCACTTAGAGATCTGTTATCTGAGCCTGAGGCTTCACTATGTAACTGAGACCCAAACAGTTTCCTTCCCAAGACTTTTTTTGCTTTAAAGTTACAGTTGTTTGTTTCAGACATGGTGTTCTTCCTGCTCTAGCCTCCCAACACTAGGATTACAAGCAGGAGCCACTATGCTAGGCAACAGCCCCCCCCCCCCCCCATGACATTACACATCAGCTATTATACTTTAGATTTTTCTGAACACTTTGGATTCATCTTTAACTTGCTTCTAGTACACTTTCTACTTCATGCTTTTGTTAGGTTGTCCTATCTTCAGGATATTTCCCTGAATGTTCTCTGAGCCTTTAGCTCCGTTATGGACCCAGCAAGACTGTATATGAACATGTTTAACTTTGCTTGTATTGGTACATGGAAACTTTTGAAAATAGTTGCACTAATTATTTATTTAAGTTGCCTTTTGCTGAATGAGTTTAGTGGATTAATAAGACAATGTTTGGAAACCCAGGAAACAATTAGCTTGTATTGTAAAGTTATAGAAACAGCTTGTGGTGGACACAGGAATACTTTCTGGACCCCTGCTGAATTGGGGTTTGCAGAATACACTAGTGATGTATTTTGTGCTGAAGACTTGCACTGGGGGTAATCCATGGGCGAGCTGATTCCTCCACTTGTATTAATGAGTACTGATGTGATTTTACAAAAACAAAAAACACTATCTGTTGGCTTTTCTTTCATTTTTCAAAAATTTCAGTATTGAATTCTATAAATTGTCTTGGAAGGATACTCTGTAACAATGAGCCAAGCCTAGAGTAATTCGAGACTTTTAATGTATGTAATATTTTGTAGATTGCATGCTGTTAATACTGTGAGGTTATCTCATGTTTTATTGTAAGTTTTCCCATTTTTTGCCATAAACTAAAATATGGTCAATACTAAGAATTTTAAACGAATGTTGAAACTTAGGTGACCAGTAAGCAAACTGCTTTACCAGGACACAGGTACTCTGAGGGAGCTGTCTTTCCTGAAATGTCTGATTCTGTGGACAGTTCCTTTACCTTTGGGTGGTGGCGGGGGGAGACTGGACATTTGTCTCTTTTTTGCTATTAATATTGAAGGTCCATGGATCTGAGTGAAAATACCTTCTTGTGTTTGACCATATAGCCAAAGCAAATTAGAAACAGAAACAGTGCCAATGTTTGAAATCTAGACCCAGAGTCTTCAGCCTGCTGTGTTTGGAATAAATATGAACTTTTTAAGATATCTCCAACAGTATTTTCCTTTTGGCTACTTCCTTCTATCTTCCTAAGAGGCACCTGCTGTTCCCCTTTTGGGGTTGGTATAGGACTGCTGCTTTTGCTGTTCCTAAAAGCCACTGGGTGACATTTCATCCCTCCTTTCCATCCCTGTCCCGCTGCTATGTAAGCCCAGCTGGAGACTGGCTTGTGCATCTTTACAGTTGATGTCTGCAATAGAGTTGGACTCCAACAGTTTTCTATTGATAAAGAGGATTCTTATGGATGGGGCATCACAATGATAGCTCACTTGTTTTCCAGTTTTCATGTTCTTTAAAGGTCCCCTTCCTGCTTAACCTTTATCACCTTCTCTCCTTATGGAGAGAACATGGTGTGTCTTGAAAACTGCCTTGACTTCTGGAAAGGGCTTTGGTGAAGAAATAAATGGTAGGTTGACTGTTAAATCTTTGAAATGAATGGGAGCTGTTCACTTCTGAATAGCTTTGGCCAGGAACTCCTAATGGATGTGGAGCTGACATTTCCCTAACACCGTTTACTTGGTATCTTAGAATTTTGGAACTAAGCTTTAAAGATGTTTTTTTCCAGTCTCACTTTAACGATGGTGTTGATGCTTTGTTTCAGACAAATAGCTAGTTAGCTCTTGACTCAGCTCAGTCTTCTCTCCACTGTACCAAATGTAATTAAATGTGCTGTATTTTTCTTTAGAAATCATGAGTTCTTGTTTTCAGGACTATACTTGAAAAGATATGCCATGTTTTGATAAATAACCACCCAAGTATTCATATTGCTTCAAGTTTAAATGCAACCTGAGTGGAAATAATCTCCATTTACCCTTCTAAAACTTCATTCGTAAACACCTTTCTATAAAGCTGTGTGTAGAAAGAAGGCATTGTATTTAGTTCAACGCTGGCAGGAGCAGATCAGAGCACAACACAGTACACAGCCTTACTTATGAGCCTTACAGAGTCACTAAATGGAGGCATCGAGCTTGGCTATCTAAGTTTATGTTATGCTCTTTGTTTTATTGAGAGTCTCTATTTAAAAAAAAATAACAGATGAGATGACAGGGCCTAGCTGTGTAAATTATCCTTGCTAATAAATGTTAAATTTTTTTGTAAAGAAAAAAAATAGCTTATTTTTACATTAAACTGAAGCCTCTTTTGCAAGTTTATAATTCTACGGAAAAGCAGTTTTTAATCATATTTTGTGTCCATGTACCTTTTTTTCTTAACAAAATGGTTTACAAAAAGAATGAAAACAATTTATGATCTGTCCAGTTACACTTTATAGCTCCCAGAGAGTTGGTGGTACTGAGTAAAAAAACATTCAGGCAACTTGAGCAGGCAAGTGTTGCCAGTAACATTCCTTATGTGTGCCATTGAGCACCTCCAGATGAGTAAGGGACAGTCACTTAATTTTTAAATTGTATTTGGAATAATTATCGCTGTGTACTAAGAACTTGACCCAAATAAAAACCATGTTCCCTAGTCATACCACCCTCCTCATCTTTTCACCCTCCTTGCTCTATCATTAGTCCATCTTCCCACAGACAAATCTTGCTTTTACTTTCATGTCACATCATATATATATATATATATATATATATATATATATATATATAATTATGATTTTATTAATCTTCAGAAAATGTAGGACACACAAATTAGTGAAACCATGGATATTTGTTTTTCTATCTTAGTTTGCTTGATATAATAATTTCAAATTGTGCTCATTTTCCTCAAATGATGTAATTCATTCTTTGCAACTGAATAAAATTTTACTGTATGAGAAATTTCATAAGTATAAATTTGCAAGTATGCAGGATGATACTATTACCCCAAGTCAACATGCTATGCAAAGTATCTCCATAATTTGTTCATCCTGTCACACTGAAAGCTTACACCTTATGCACAAGATCTCCCTGTTCCCTCATCCCCTGCAAAGATATATGCCTGCCAGAGCTAACCAATATAGTTATTAAATATATCAAATATGGCTATGAAAATAAGTTACAGTTTTTTATTTATGGGTGTTCTGATATGGATTTTTTTATGTAATAGGATAAAATAAAGTCTTATTACTTAAGGTGAAAATCTCAGAAAATTGCAAAATACATTGTAAATACTATAAAATCAATGCTTTGAGCCATGTTTTCAAATCTTCCCCTCTAACTCTTCTATTCTCCTTCATTCTCTCTAAGACTTATGAACTCTTCTTTTTTTAGTTTTTTTTTATAATACAAGAGTCCTATGCCCTTACAGAGCTCTTCTTCTATAATTGCAGTTCTCTCTCTGTCTCTGTCTCTGTCTCTCTCTCTGTCTCTGTCTCTGTCTCTCTCTCTCTCTCTCTCTCTCTCACACACACACACACACACACACACACACACACACACACACACTGTATTTTCAATATATTCTTTTCTCATACCATATATCCTGATTACAATTTTCCCTCCTTCTACTTCCCCTGGTCCTTTCCCATCCAGATCCACTCCCTTTCTGTCTCTCATTAGGAAAGAACAGGCTTCTAAGAGATAATAACAAAATAAAATATATTAAGATAAAAACCATCACATGGAAGTTGAACAAGACAAACCAAGAGAAGGAAAAAAACCCAAGAGAAGGCATAATAATCAGAGACCTACTCATTCACACGCTTGAGGTTCCACAAAAATACTAAACTGAAAGCTATTATATGTATGTAGAGGACCTGGTGCAGACCGTTGTCAGCCCTGGGCTTGCTGTTCAGTCTCTGTGAGTTCATATAAGCTTTGCTCATGTTGATATTGAGGGCATTGCTCTCTTGGTGTCCTCCATCCCCTCTTGCTCTTACGCTCTTTCTCCCTCCTTTTCTGCAAGGTTCCCTGAGCTCTGGTGGTAGGAATTTGATGGAGATATCCCGTTTAGGACTGTGTTTTCTAAAGTTTCTCTCATTGTGTGCAATGCTTGGCTGTGGATCTCTGTTTTGTTACCATCTGTCACAGGAGGAAGCTTCTATGATGATGACTGAATAAGTCACTAACCTTTTTTCTGACTAGCAGTAGTATTTGGTTTTACTGTAGGTCTCTGGGATATCTAGTCTCTGATTCTTGGTCATGCAGGTAGTTATGAGTTCCAGCTTGTGGAGTGGGTCTTAAGTCAAATTAGACATTGATTGGTTACTCCCATAACCTTTGTGCCACCATTGCCTTAGCATATTTTTCAAGCAGGACAGATTTTAGATTAAAGGGTTTGTGACTGAGTTAGTGTTTCTTTCCCATTTGGGTAGTATTCATAGTACCTTTCTGTACCAAAGATGCTAGCATATAGGGATGAAGGCTCTATACAGTCACTACCTAGACATCTCCATGTACATTGAATTGTGTGGGTGTTGTCTTCAGCAATGGGGCAACTTGCTGCCAGTTTGTGGAGAGCAACCTACAGTCTTGTCAACATCCTGGGCTCTTTAGGTATTTCCATTGAACCCCTTTGGCCAAAACTCAATTAGATATAACCCAATCCCAGTAATGGATGCTTCATTTGGTGACAACAGCTGACCAGTCGAGACTCCATCTCCCTCATTATTTGGAGACTTCAGTAGGATTGCCTTCATATATTTTATCAAGTTTCCACTTCACTAGGTTTCTGTACCACCCCTCAAATGCACCTCAATTATAGCTGTCTCTCCCCACATTTCCTCCCTTAACTCCATGTCTTCTCCCTCTCCCCACCTGATCCTCTCATTCCTGCTCCCCACTCCAGTCTATCCATAAAATCTATTCTGTTTTCCCCTACCACACACCATATTTTAAACAAGCTTATAAAATAGTTTCCCTATAGTTTTCTCAAGCATACTCAGTATTATTTATCTCTCATTATTCTCCTCCTTCTGTACCTCCCCTCTTCAGTTATATATACCCCATTTTCCCTTCTCCCCCTGTTATAGTACCTATACAGCATGATGAAATAAACATAGAGAGAAAGAGAGAAATAGAGAGAGATTTTCTAAGAACATGACTTAGGAAATGTTAAGTAGCTAATATCAAATGCTACAGAAATTTAAGGAGAAAAAAGCCCTTACCCCTCTTTCTTTCTCCCTTTCTTTCTTTCTTTCTTTCTTTCTTTCTTTCTTTTCTTTTTCTTTCTTTCTTTCTCTTTCTCTCTCTCTCTCTCTCTCTCTCTCTCTCTCTCTCTCTCTCTTTCTTCTTTCTGAGATAGACTAATTTACTTGGTGTTGATTGAATGGAAATAAGAAAACTGAACAAAACACATGAATGTTTTAGCATTTGATGTTTACTCCAAATAAATAGAGATGAACAGAATGTTGGGATAGTAAACACAAGCCACTAATCCTAAAACATCTCAGATCTGCTGTGATGTGTCTCTGTAAGAATGTTGGTAAGATACAATAGAGTGAAAATTTTCTCTCTGATATTAGTAGCAATCATGGGGCAGCAGACGGCAAATTATTACATTTGACTGGGTGGACTAAGGAAACAGAGGTTTGTATAATAGTAGTCAGACACCCAGATGCTATCACCACTTTATTCTTAGTGAATTGTTGAGGACGCCAATAATAAATAAATGAAATAATGAGAAGGGTCAGCACAGCCCTGTCTTGATAAAGATCATGACCAAAAGCAACTTGTAGAAGAAAGATTTTATTTGGCTTACATGTTATAGTCCATCATCAGGAATCAAGGCAGAAATCTTGAGGTAGAAGCTGAAACAGAGACCATGAAAGAACATTGCTAATGGCTTGCTCAGCCTATTTTTCCCCCTCAAAATTTATTTTATTCAAATTATGTCTTCCAAAAGAGAGGGTTTCTGTGTGAATCATCTTTGAAAGTCTTCATGCCCATTTCAGGTTCTAGTGTTTTGTGTGTTTGCTTGTTTTAATTCTGGTTTGCTTGGGTTCTGTTTGTTTGTTTTGAGCCTGCTTTTTAAATACCATCCAGGCTCACCTCACGTCCAATCAACTAGCCTACAGGCCCATCTGATGCAGGTATTTTTTTTCTGTTTGTTTAACTCTTCTCAGATGACTCCAGCCTGTCAAGTTGACAAAACAAGTATGACAAGCCTTGTCTTGGTCCACTTTGGTTCAGACCATGGTTTCCCCCCTTTCTTGAAAGTCTGGTTTGCAGTCATTAGAATGAAGGTATTGCTGGATACCTGAGTCACATACTCTAACACTAAAGGTGTGAGGTAAAATGTTTCTAATTATCCTTATTTATGTATTTTGGAGGCTGATTTGTGGATGGCCAAATACTAAAGAAAAGTAAATACACAAATGTTTCATTGACTTTAAGTGATGTTAATAGAATTCTTTATACTGTATTTAATACACTTTCTCATTCTTAAACTAGTTACCACTAACAGATAAAAAGAGAAGCATAATGAGAAAATAATAAAAGTTGTTTCCTAATGATAAGAACTTTTTGATTCAGGGCTTGTCCGTAAAAGTGGACTATAATTGTTCAATAAGCTGATAAGATGCTAAAATAACCAGGATCTGATTTCCTAGAATTTAAGTTTCCAATGTGGAAGAAAAGCCTGAGATGTCTTGAAGTAAGTACTGCCAATACTGGCATATGATAGTTTGGATTTGTTTGGAAATTACTTCCTTGCTTTCCATTTTCTAGTTTCTGGGATGTGGATTAGGACTCCACCTCACCCTGTGTGTGTGCTACCTGGAGCAAAGGAAGAGACATTTTCCGAGTCTACTTTATGCGAAAGTCATCCGATGTTAATTTGTTTAGCTCATAACAAGGAAATCCAACCACAAGACCTTCAGCTGAGGAAAGTAACAGAAATATTGTCCTGGAAAAGTGGGACATAAAGGATGCGTTTCAAATGCTGAGTAAAAATGGAGAAAACGCTTCCAAAAAATCTGCAAACCAAGTTTCACTATAATAGAAAGAAATGTGGACATCAGTCTTTGCTTATAGTTGTACAATGGATTTCCTTAATCAGATTGGTCTTGGTTCTTGAAATTAACAATTTTTAAAACCTTTTCCCATTTATTCCCTCTTCATTCCCTCTCCCTCACACCACCATTATTTTTCCTCCACTGAAATCACTAGAACGATCATTTTGAAATGCAGTATTTTGTTGATTTGATGACCTAGCCTAGCATCACAGAGCTGGGCAAAGTGATATCTCATACAAAACTCATAAGAACAACAGTCTAATATCATAATTACATAGTATTTTTTGCAACACCATGTCACTTTAGCTATGTCAATCTTCATAATGTAAAAAAAGTCCCATAATGAGTTTAAACCATTCTAAGATGACACAAATGTAGCACAGTCTGGATACCACTGCATACTGTTTAATTTAATACTTTTAATCTATGGTGTGAAGTTTGGATTGACATGTAACTAGCCTTTGGAACCCTCTGAACAAAATCTTGGTAAAGGAAAACACATAAAATAATTAATAATAATAAAATAATAGTAATAGTATAGTTATTAGGTAGGTAGCCATCAATAATATGCAAAATTTTATCAAATGGTGTTATAATACAATAAGTATACTTGCATGCCCAAAAGTTCTATCCAGAAGGGTGAACAATGCAGTACAGATCAGAGTTTTGAGAATCTTAATGTCATCAGCAGCTTCTCAAGGTCTCTCAAGGTCATAACATCATATCTTCTTGAGGATTTTATGTATAATTTTAAGGTCACCTCTAAACAATGATATACACTCTTTAATGCCTCTTGGATGTTGTAGCATTTAATCAATGCATCATTAACACAAAATTAAACACAAAACACTTTGTTAATGAAACCCAGAAACATATTGGTATGAGTGTGAGATGCTGTGATAAAATCATAATGGCACAAGTAACAAAGTAATGCATTACACGGCTTGTGAACCCAGAGAAAGATTTACCAAGGAAGGATACTACATAACAGAAATCAGGAGACAACTATAGCTACCCGAATTTAACACTTTTAGAGACATCTTGTGTTGGTTTCTGACTTTTGCAAATTGCTTTGGACATTTGCAGTAAATTAAGAAAAGCAGCTTGTGATGTTATTAAGCATTGAAATTCTATAATCTGCTGTGGCTGTGGGAAATACATTTCATTCTGTTGAAAAATGAAACCAAGTGAGTCTAGGTATAATCTTACCCAACATTTGGCTGGATTTTCTGAATATCTTCAATGACCTATACTTGGTAGATGCCAAGAAAAGCAAAACTCTAAGCTAATGAGGATACAATGGAAATAAGTAATGTGTATATTTGGAAAGTGAATCTTCTAGACTCATAATAACCCATTCTAAGAAATCATTTCCCAAGTGATTTAGATTTCTATTTGTTCTCAAATGGTATCTGTCTAAAATCAAACATCAGGACAAATAAATTAACAAGTTTGGAAGGAGACAGATAAATAGAATCTTGATATAGTTAGTCATATAGTTTTCCTTTTATTTAATTAAGAATAATTACTAAACGAATTATTTGCCCCAGCCAACAATAACCTGCTAAGATATATGCCTTTGTGTACTCAACAAAGGAGACCCTGCTACCTAAACAAAAGCAAAAGAAAGCCTGAATCAAGGGTCTGCCTTTCAGGTTACATGGTGTTGAGTCTGTAGCTTAAATGGGTAAGTGTACTCCATCTTTTGGACTTAGTTTTTGTCACCAGAGATATCTCCTGGATGTAGGCACTGTTTACCTGAGCATTACTTAAATTATTTGCACAACAGTGACTTCAGCGTGGTTTTCTTGGCATTTACCAAGTCTATGAGATGCGGTCAGAGTAACCCCATCTCAATTGATACATGCTGCTTATTCACTTTTTCCTATATCCCAGAACCAAACAATTGTGCACATGTATACACAAATATAAACACATACACAAAGGAAATCTAATTTCTCATATGTGTAATGTTACAGTCTTATATTAGTTTTAATTATGATTTACAAACTAGATTTATTTCAATAACAATAGTATGTCCTATTGTGTTATCCTAAAGGCACTTTGAATTGAAAAATATAATAAAACTTATCTTTTTGTTATATTAGAGGAAATTAGAGATGACTTATACTACTCAAAGAATGCTATTTAAAATTTCCTGACTTACATGTTGGGTTTTTTGTTTGTTTGAGTTTTTTGTTTGTTTTGTTGATTGGCTGGTTTTTCTAGACAGGGTTTCTCTCTGTAGCCCTGGCTGTCCTAGAACTCACCCTTTAGACCAGGCTGACCTCAAATGCAGAACCTGCCTCTGCCTCCCAAGTGCTTGAGATTAAAGGCATGTGCCACTACTGTCTGGCTCAAAGTTACTTTCTATGTTTTTTTAATTCAGCATAGGTCCTTCTTGGGATGTTTCCTTTCTATTTTCTTTTCATAACATACACATGCTCTAACACTGCCACATGCTATCAAATAAAAAACACAACACTGGCATTATACCAAGTGTCATTTGTGTATAAGCCAATGTGAAGGCACAGTTTCCAAGTTAATTATGGTGTGAAGTACTTTATCCACCTAAATTCTATTTATGGATATAAAGTACTTTACTTCTCTATTCACATAGCATAGTGTTATTGGCAGAGTAAGAAACATAATTGTTTATAGAAATTGCAGCCAGTCTTCATCAATATCCAGAACTGTCATATTTAAAAGGAATTTATTTGGAATATTGTTTACAGGAAATTATTAATGCTGTGTATTAGAAAAGTTGAGTATCTGTCATCTCCTTTTTAAAGTACACTTGAATTTTAAATGCCTAAATGGAGATGATCAGACAGGCAATAATAAACTAATACAAGAATCAATAAAAGGAGTGCAGGTTCTTTTACAGTAAAACATCTTTCTTGCACAAGACTTTTTTCACAGCCTCTTTTACATCCTTATTTCGTAAAGAGTAGATTAGGGGATTCAGCATAGGTGTGAACAAAATATAACATACCGAAGCTATTTTACGAAGTTCAGGGTTGTTGGGAGGTGTGAGGTACACAAAAGAAACAGTCCCATAAAGTAAACTTACAACCCCCAGGTGGGAGCTGCAGGTGGAAAAGGCTTTTTTTCTCCCTTCACTGGAACGGATCTTTAAAACTGTGGATACAATATACATGTAAGATACTACAATAACAATTATTGTTGGCAAAATAATGAGCACAGCCAAACTCAGTGATACCATCTTATTGATAAAAGTATTAAAGCAGGAGATCTTTTCAATTGGATTTGAATCACAGTAGAAGTGATCTATGACTCTAGAGGCACAAAAAGACATGGAGAATGTTACACTGATTTGGAGAATGGAACTGATCCAGCCACAGAGATAGGAACCAGCCACCAACTGGACACAGACACTCCTTGACATGCGAACACTATAAAGGAGGGGATTGCAGATGGCAGTGAAGCGGTCATAGGCCATGGCTGCTAGTACAAAGGCTTCTGTTACCATGAAAAGTGCATAAAGGAAAAGCTGAGCCACACAACCCACAAAGGATATGGTCTTTTTCTGAGATAAGATGTTGACCATGGCTTTAGGTACAATAACAGTGGAGTAGGAGAGGTCAATGACAGAGAGGTTGCCTAGGAAGAAATACATTGGTGTATTCAGCCTAGGATCAGTCACTATGATGCCAATCATGCTAAGGTTCCCCAGAAGAACCATCCCATAAATAATCAGAAAAAGAAGGAAGAGGACACTGTGGAGCTCTGGGCGGACCCTGATGCCTACAAGAATGAAGTCAGTCACTTCTGAGTTGTGAATGAAGTCAGTAACATCTGAATGGTTGACTCTTTCCTTGTCACCCATGGGAAATTTCTGCTTTGGGTTGTAAAAGAAAATCAACATATAAACTCCCCACACTTTGTCAGTTATCACCAATAAAACTTCATATTAAAGAAAACACAGTTGACGTATTGTATTCACTACTCAACTAAATTTACACAGCAGCAAACTACAGATGAGAGATAACTTGCTGCTGCCTAAGGCAATGTAACTGGATCAAAATGTAATGGTATTCAACAATAGTGTTAAACATAATGTAGTGTGATATTTCTTATATCATGAGAACCGGTAAATTATAATGTATGACTAAGATAATATCAACATTTTAAAGAGTGATAAACTCATAATACTAAAAATATACTTTTTTAAAATTATAGTGTATCATTTAATATTTATTTTCCTCTTTAATAACACGTTCTACCTTTCATCTGTAATAGAACATAAAAAATGGGAAGCTAAGAGTAAAATGCAAGGTAGTATCTTTTTAACAAATTCTTACAAGTACAGTTACTTATCAAGAAGTTATTTTCATCAGAGATCTTTTATAAAGTGGCCAATCTTCAGTTCATGTAACTCACCCATTTACTCTAATAATGTCAGTAAGACATTTATATTTTTATCCTATGAAGTTTGATTCTTCCTATTTCTATGTAAATCTGTCAAGAAACACATCTGAAACATTTTTTAATATGAGAAAAATAGAGGATTAAAGAAAGGAGCCAATCAAAAAAATTCTTGACTCCATAGAAAAATAATAGATTATATTAGGCAGGAAATATTAATGAGCTCTTAATCTAATGGTAAGTGCTCAGTAGTTTTAAGAATAAATACATGTTAATTTTCTAAAACTCCAAACCATTCAATTTTCTTGCAGGCTAACTGATAAACAATAAAAACAGCTTGTTGGGGATTTGGCTCAGTGGTAGAGTGCTTGCCTAGCAAGCCCTAAGGTCCTGAGTTCAGTCCTCAGCTCCTAGAAGAAAAAAAAAAAAACTACAGTTTGCCGGGCGGTGGTGGCGCACGCCTTTAATCCCAGCACTCAGGAGGCAGAGGCAGGTGGATCTCTGTGAGTTGGAGGCCAGCCTGGGCTACCAAGTGAGTTCCAGGAAAGGTGCAAAGCTACACAGAGAAACCCTGTCTAAAAAACAAAAACAAAGAAAACTTGATTATCTTGAAGCATTTCTGGTTTTTTTTTTTTAATTATGAAAAATACATTCATTATGAATTAAGTTGTCTGGTAGCTAAAAATTACTATAGTTGTTTTCTTTTGTGATATTTAAACCAAACGTTATGCATTCTTCCTATTAGTGGCATGGATAATAAAAACCTACAAATGATCCAGGAAGCTTCTTTGGTAGGGTTGAGATTAGTGGTATAGCCACAATAAAAAATGGTGATATGAAGTTTTCTTTTGACTCACCGACCTCCCTAGTTATAATAAGTGTAGTTATATGTTTTTCTTTTCTCAGGATTAAAAAACTTCTTCAGAATCCAAAGGCTTTATTACCTGATTGATATCTTGTGTTTGCTGCTTCCTTCAATAAATTTCCCATAAAAGTCCATAAAATTAAGACATACACATTTGGATCCATAGGAATAACAACTCTCCCTAATAATAATAGTTATTCTTGTTCTCCATCCTCACCCTTCTCTACCAAATATCTGAAATCTGTTCTGAAAGGCTTATAATAGTTTGATTTCAGTGGTGGTAGACATGAATTAAATGTACTGGGTAAAGTGGGTAAATGTGTTTATTTTTATTGGAGAAGAATAGAAAGGGTCTTCTCAGGTACACTACTCTGCAGAATTACTTTCAAGTATTTTCCCTCTGTTGGTTTGGAGTGGGAAATGAATACTCTAACAGGAGACAGGAAGGACTTTTAAAGCAGGTTAAATCATTTCACATGTATCTGCTTTTCACAACCAATCATACGCTTATGACTTAATGAGCTTGATTGTGACAATCATTTCAAAATGTGTAGTACATTAAAATATCACTAGATATCTCAAGCTATCACTGCCATGTTAAGAAGACTTTTGTGCAAATACCACAAGTTTAATTGGCTTCAAAGTTTAATCTAATTTTAAAATAAAAGGAAGATTTAGTAAGGAAGAAATCTCATTTTTATAACAAATCAAGAGCTACTTTATTGCTATACCAATGAAAACAACATAATTTTTCAAAGATAATCTGTATCTAACAGACCATTCATTAATGTGTTTGATCAGTATTTATAAGCATCTAATTTATGGCAAGAATTATTTGGCACTGAATATGAAATTTTTAAAATTCAGGACTAGTTTATGGTATGAAATGATGTATTACATGTAGTGTTTATTATGATGTGACGGTGATCTTTAGTTTACTGCTAAGTGACCAACAATACCTCACTCAGTACTGTTTTTTAAACTCATTTTAAAGTAGGCTGGCGTGAAAATGCTGGAGGTTAGAGTAGGACGCTGTATGAGCACAGCAGCCTTAGGTGACTTCAAGAGCAAACCTGACGGTAAGTGCTCCACGGTGTATTTCAGTTACACTGCAGATAACTTTGGATTCAGAAAATTTCCAATCTACCTGTGAAGAGAAGCTGACTATTATAACCTAAACAAATGGTTGGTAAACCAATGTTGTTTATATCTTGCACACAAAAATTACAAAAAAATAGCCTTTGAAGGGCCATCTGCATTAATTAGAAATGACCAATATTGTATATGAAATAACCGAAATACAGAAAAAATTGATTTTTATGATTGTAAAGTTTATTAAGTAGTGAAATGAAAGAAAATAGGATAACAGAGTTCATTTAACTCAAACTATACTTTAAATATCAACCACCATGTGCTTGACTTGATTTAGCCATTATCTTCCTTCAGGCAATGGACTATGACTCTCAAAGCTTATGCTCATCTAAATAATCATTAAATTATGTCATCACATTTTGAGATTCAATGAAAGTATATTTTAAGCCTCTAGATAATGTACTGCGTTTTCTTTTTGTAGAACTAAAACACTTAATTATTTGATAAATATTCTTACCTTAATTTATACTTATCTCTCTCTTGTTGCCTCTCTTCATGAAGCTGAAGAATTCTAGTTTTTTATTTTATTCTAAAATGGAAGACAAATTTGTAAAATAAAAATGAAAGAGCAAAATTAAACATTCCAGATAATATTTAATTCCCAGGAAAATAACAATCCTCATAGGCACAGTATGTATATCTTGATGGCTTTGCCTAACTTCATAATTTCCCATTACCTGTTATTAGGTTTGTTCTCTCTGTAGTTTAACCTTGTTAGGAAACCTGTTGAAATTATCTCCCCGGACACAAAGTAAGATGTTCTCTGGATTGCCTCAGTTTGCTCATAGAATTCTGTTTCTCTGCCAGAACTGTAGAAGTGCCACTGACTGAATCTATGAACTAAACTGCATGCAGAGTTCCAGCCATCATGCTAACAGACCTTGTAATGAAGACTGGAGCAAAATGAGGCAAGAGGTAAGTAAAAAACCTCTGATCCCCCAATGACTGTGAAAAAAGCAACAGCCAGAAACTATGGTAGTCTTAGTTAACTCCAATCCCATGAAACAATTCCAGAGAATTGCAGCATCAAAGTTTTTCAGGACTTTGGAAGACAAAGTCCCTCTGAGAGTGGGCTAGAAAAGAAGTCAATTAAAATTTCATAACAAGGGCAAAGTTCAAGGCTATCCCATGAGGCTACATGCTGAGCAGTCACCAAGTTGAATACTCTTGAGGTAATCACAGACTCATCTTGGACGAATCTCCTTATTAAAAAAAAAAAGTTTGTTCGTGTTAAGTTGGAGTCTGGTTCTCTGTTAACTTGTCTGATTACCACAGAGTCTCATGCTCTCTTGGTCTCTGAACCTACTTCTAATTTAGCTACTGATGTCTTTCTAACTTCAACAAGGCTTTGTTGGCTTTCACTCTTTCATTTATGCTGAGTCAGGATCATAGTTTAGCCCAGGCTAGTCTGGAGCTCTCTATGTAGCCCAGGCTGGCTTGAAATTCATGTCAATCCTTTTAGTTCAGCTTTCTGAGTGCTGGAATGACATCTTTGCACCATTAGAGATGTCCTTACTTTCTGTCAGGATCTCTTTTGCAATATCTGGATAATTTCGAACTTGCTTTAAAGATGTCTGATGTCAGAAACTATTTTTCTAAGTAGTAGGAATTATTAAATTCCAGCTTGAATATGTTAGCCACAAAAATCCTAAATAAAATAATCAATCTATGTAACAAAATGGAGAGTGTTAACTTAAAAAGTACAGTCCTGCTCTGAACATTCAAGATAGATACACGCCACTGTGTCAAGAGACTATGAATTGTAGTGAATAGAAAAGACAAAATGGGCTTTCAAACATTAGGTCCTTCTCTGGCACACAGTATTTGTGAGCCATTTGTGTAAAAACAATCCCCAAACCTAATTTTAGATTATGCAGCTTTAACACTACCTGGAGAAACAGTCCAACAAGAAGATACCTTGCAGTCCATAAATAACTTGGGGTTTGAATAGACACAATACACATGCAAAAAAATGGGTCTTCCAAACACAGGTGACCCTTTATTCCTGGAAGTTTTTAATATTTGCAACTATAACCCCCAAACTTCTTTCATTATTAATTTTCTCCAACAAGCCTAGGCTCTCCCCACTGGGATTTATTAAACTCCTACTATCTTCATTCAGAAAAGAGTTTACATTAATATTTAACCAGCAAATTTCTTAGCTTACTTTTCTCCCCAGTTTTGCATGGTACCCTGAACACCTAGCCCAGTGTTGATGCCTTGTGTTCTTACCATTGTTATAACTGTTTAATGTCATTATCAAAGAAGAAATAGAGAAATGGTAAGAAAGGCAAGCATAGAAAATAGCTTAGAGATACTGGACTTCACTTGGCTCAGGTTATATACACATTTCTCTCCTAAAACATCTAGAAAATTGGTACACATCTAGGACTCTTGCCTGCAGGTACTGTGCACACATGCTCTTCTTGAACAATGCACCTAGCAACCTGTTAATCTAAGATCCCCAACTGCATTAAACTGAATGAACAGTCCACAGCAAACACTGGAATAAGCTTCTTATCCCCTTAAATGGCATCAGTCATGGACAGTTTCTACTCAGACTCTTTTCTTTTCTTTTCTTTTTTTTTTTTTTTTTGGAACAATTTCTGTCTTTGTAACCTGGCTGGCCTAGGACATACAATTTAGACCAGGCCAGTCTTTAACTCACAGATTTCTGCTTGCTTCTGTTTCCCAAATGTTGGTTCTGAAAATTTGTGCCATCATTCCTTGGTATTCAGTCTTTTCAGTTGCATTTCAGTTAGACCCAGTTATGAGGTGAGTTCAACTGATCTAACAGAAACTATTTTGAGCACATACACAGCATGATAAACCATATAGTCTGAGTGAACTTGTAGAGAGAATCCCTTATTTGCCATCTTATGTCTATGAACAATTGGGCATGCATATAATTAAAATAAGATGTATTATGGGAGGGGATGTAAATAGTAACCAAACAGTTATAAAATCTAAGCCTGTCAATCAAAACAGAAAGCTGTCCATCTTGTACCCCTTAGCAACAAAACTCCTACTTCTCTTGAATATCTTAAAAGGAAGTCCCAAATAATAACTGAGACCCAGAGAACTCTCACTTATGTGACCATTTTAATGTTTGACTGTGCATTCATTTCTGGTCTGTGCTATGGCTATGCCTTTGAATACTATTTTCTTGCTACTTTGTAAGCTGTATGCAATTTTGTTTCAATTGTTTGAATAAGAGGCCAAAACCATGGAAATACTTGACCATGAATATTCATTTTATGTCTTAGGATGTGATTCAGTCCATAATATTTCATTTCATCAGTTGCCCTAATTTCTTGATTTTAGCCTTTAGAACCCCCTCTATGTCTTACTTTTTATGATGCTTCATGTTTTCTTTATTGTTCTTTTCTGAGCACTAGATTCAAATATTTCTCCAACTATTTCATGTTTTAGTCAGTAGAAAATAAAATTAGAAGCCAGGATAAGAATTCTAGGTTTATTTTGCTTCTGGGATATTATTGTTTTTAGCCTCTCAACTGACAGCTAAAACATGTGTCTGCTAACCCATTACACACACACACACACACACACACACACACACACACACACACACACATTTCTAATTATCTCTTTAGTTTCTCAGCTGTATTTCCATTAAGTCAAATGTGAGTGTATCCTAATGTGTGCAAGTTATTCCTTGCTGTGTGTTCTAGTCCGGCCTTCTCCTTTTCAATATTCCACTTCAGCAGTGAGAACCCCTCTGGTCTCCACCATTTCCCAGCCACTTACCTGAAAGTTTGGTCACATACACATACATGCACATTCATTTCATTCTGGGGAACCTGTATTCTTCTGAGAAACAACGTCACCAAGACAGTGTATGTAGTCTCTCAGTTTCCAGCTTTTTTTTACAAGTGTTTTCAAATTTTTCCCATAGACAAAACTGTAGAGAATTTTCTTGACAATGATTGCTGTGGGAGGTCCCAGCCACTGTAGGTGTGATTGATGTGGGCATGTGGTCCAGGATAAGAAAGCAGACTGAGTAAGCCGTGGAAGACAAGCTAGTAAGCAACATTCCTCCACCCATTACTTTCCAAGTTACTTTTAATGATAGTCTTTATAGCAGCAATAGAAGCAAACTAAAACAGAAAACTGGTACCAGGACAACAGGGTAATGCCGTGACTGATCTGACCATGTTGTGGGAGGACTGTGAAACATTTTGAAATTTTGGGCTGGAAAATCCAGAGTGCTCAGAGTTCCACAAGCTGTCGCAGGAATTAGGAAGATAATGCCAAGGGTGGTGCAGCCACTGCAGGGCTGTCTTGTGATGTTTCGGAGGGAAGTTTAAGTAATCCCAGCACTCGGGAGGCAGAGCCAGGCAGATCTCTATGAGTTCCAGGCCAGCCTGGTCTACTGAGCGAGATCCAGAACAGGTACCAGAACTGCGTGGCAAAAACCCTGTATTAGGAGAGGGCGGGGGGCAGGGGGGAGAGAGGGGGGGAGGGAGAGAGAGGGAGAGGGAGAGGGAGAGACTTTCCAAGACTCTATTAGGACCATTCATATGCTATTTTGTATTGAGAATCTGTGATTTATGGTCATATGGGGCTGAAGAATCACTTGTAATTAGCAAGAGACCAGCACCACTGAAGTGAAAACTTTGCTTTACTGGCATAATTGATACTGGTTAGCTGAAACTGAAAAATCAGCTATGTTAAAGTGGAGAACAGCATCACTGGGGTGAAATATTCTGGGAACATTTCCTCAGGGCCAGCAGAAGAAAGTGTTGTCCAAGAAAGAAAGAGGACCAAGGCCTCAAGATGGCAGCCAAATTTGGTAATGTGTAAGAATCTCCCACACAGTACTGATTGTGAAGGCCTGTAGGTGTTATGGAGATCACCTGAAGCTTGGCACTATGAGAGGTCAGGAGAGTTCCTTGGTGAAAGTTTAGTTGCAGTTCAAATCACAGGAATAAGGAGATCATGGACTGAGGGTGGGGCTTGACACCATGTATTAGGGTTGGAGACCATGAAAATAGTTCAAGAGAGAAGAGAGGCCATTAGTGAAGGTGCTGCCTCAGTTGCAGAGAAAACACCCGATTTATTTGAAATGTCTGAACTGTGGGATGACCACTAAATACACTGACAACTATGCAGTGAAGTCAGCTGAGTTCAGGTAACAAACTTTTTGTACTATGGATGATGGAGCCAGAAGATTGTAAATGAGTCCCAGATGATGGACATTAAGATGTAAGATTCCATTTACACTTCTGGATTTTGGTTTTGATTTTATTTGACTGTGCTTTTGCTCTGATTCTTCCTTCCCTCTTAGAATAAGAAGTATTTAACTTACATCTTTATTTTATATAATCCCACAGTTGAGAGATTTGCACTTTTAGAGAGACTTTGAGTATTTTTAAGAGACTTGACTTTGAAAGTATTTTCATTGTTCAAGACTATGATACTTTTAAAAGTTCATGCTGGTAAGGATATGGAGAAAGGGAAACATTTATTCATTGTTGGTAGGAGTGCAAACTGGTAAATCAAATATGGAAGTCATTATGGAAGTTCATCATGAATCTGGGAATGGGTCTATCTCAAGATCCATCAATACTACTCTTGAGCATATAGCCAAAGCATGCTGCATTCATAATACACAGATACTGCTCATCCATGTTCATTACTGCTCTACTCATAATAACAAAAATTTGTAAGCAGCTTACATGTCCCTAAACTGATGAGTAGATGATGAAAATGTGGTACATTTAATAATGAAATATTACTCAGCTGTTAATAAAAATGAAATTATAAAATTCACAGGAGACTAGAAGAGATCACCCTGAGTGAAGTAACCTATATCAAAAATGATTAATATTACATGTTTTCTCTTATATGTGGATGTTAGCTTTAAGTCTTTGATGTGCATATAATATAATATAATTATAATCTAAATTACCAGAGATATTAGGAACCTAGTATTAAACTACTGGGGATCTCCCAAGGAAGGAGAAATAGAATATAGTGTTTGGAGAGACAGAGGAGACAGGAATGGGAAGACTAAAGGGGAGGGGAAGGGAGAGAGAGGAAAAGGAGAAATTATGTGGAGGGACACCTAATGCTAAGGCTCATTTGAAGGGTCACATAGAAATCAGCTACTGTAGAAGCTTATTAAAACATATGGGGGGGGGTGAGGATTTAGCTCAGTGGTAGAGCGCTTGCCTGGGTTCGGTCCTCAGCTCTGAAAAAAAAAAAATATGCAGGGCTGGAAAGATGACTCAGAGGTTAGGAGAACTGACTGCTCTTCCAAAGGTTCGGACTTCAGTCCCCAGCAACCACATGGTGGCTCACAACCATCCATAATGAGGTCTGGTGCCCTCTTCTGACCTGCAGGCACAAATGTAGACAGAATATTGTATACATAAGATAAATAAAAATTTAAAAATATGCATATGTGAAGGAAATCTAAATAGCCACCAAACATTGGTGGAGACAATGCCCCAAATAAACATCTTATGCCACTAAGTGAAACTACTAATGCCAGGAATAAGCTATATCTAATTTAGTCATTGGTAAAAAGGGCACCAAGAAAACCCTGAAATATATTAGGTTATTGCCAAAGCTATCAGTTGCTTTCTTAAAAAAATGGTAAAGCCATATTCCCTACCTATGTCATTGAATATACAGAAGCTGAGCTGGTAGTTGAACTAGAGGCTTCACCTCTACTGACCATCATTCAAGGTACTAGTATGTACTCTTTACACTACCAAAGAAGAAAGGCAACCATCAACTCAGCTACAAACCTTGTGATCTACAATGGAGACCTGCTGGCCAGGTATGCTGGTACAATAGTGGTACAAACATTGTGGGAGTTTCCAACTGCTCCCTGATTAGATTTGAGGTCACTCAATGAGATGAAACCATGCCTGGCACTGCTTGAGTGGCCTAAAATGATAGGCATTGGCTTAGGGGAAAATCAAACACTATTATTCTGCTAAAGGAACATAGCAATAAAAGAGCTCCTAACAACATTCTGCTATACTCAACCATCATCAGAGAAATGCCTACTTGAAGTAGATGGGAACTAACACAGAGAACAACTGGCCAATATGCAGAGTGAGAAATTTAGAAGCACTCAGTGCTAAATGGAATGTCTACATCAAACCCTCCCCCCACACCCAGGGCTCAGGGAACTATGCAGAAGAAGAGGTGGAAAGATGACAAGGGATAGAGAGGATAAATGATTCCAAAGAAGTAGTCCACAACCATACTGATGCACATATGAATTCACAGAGACTATGGTAGCAAATACATACCCTGCAAAAGTTCAAGCCAGATGGAGGTCTCTGAACTGAGAAGGGGAAGTGAACATAGACTTCTACCCTTAACCCAGAAGTTGTCTACAATTGAAATTCACTTGCAAAAGAAAAATTAGTTACTGGCAAAAATATAAGTTAGTCCAAAGACTATGGAAAACAATAATCATCAAACTGGCTAACCATATACAGAGGAATGAAATTTGATCTGTAGCTCTTCATTGTGCAAAATAAAAAAAAAAAATTCAAACTGGATTGAAGACTGCAACTTAAAACCCGAAATGCTGAAACTCGTAGAAGAAAACATAGGAAACAATTCAGTATACAAGTATAGGCAGAACTTTCTGAACAAAATACCAATAGCATAGAAAGTAGCCCCCAAAATAAGTGATCAAATTACATAAGATATAAACAATTTTGCACAAAAAATAAACTATCATCAGAATGGGTTGACAGCCTACACAATGGAAGAAACTCATTGCCAGCTGTACTTCAGATATGGAGTTAATATTTAGAGTATAAACAGGAGTCTAAATATTGAACACCAATAAAACACAACTGCAGATAATAAATCAGTTCCTGTGACACACCACTGTCAATGCTGTATATTTACATCCCTAGGATGCCTAGGGGTTAGGCAACATGTTAAAATACAAAGTATTGTTTGCCTTAATTTGAGCATGCCATATTTTCAGTTTGATGTGGAATGCTGATATGATTTTAAACACTGTATAGTTTCCATCTCAAAGACACATGTTTTACTCATTCATATGATTATTTAAATCCACTAAAATATTTAATTCATAATTCAGTTTTCATCATTATGCTCTGGTACAAGTTTAAAAAGTATTTTAAATTATTCCTTGAAAACTTCACAAATATATGCCACACATTTGATCATATACACTTCCACTGTGCTCTCTTATCCACACTCCCTTGATTCCCTGCTCCCTAACACATTCTCCTCCTACTTTGATGCCTTCTGTGTCTGCGAGATCCAGATCTGAATAGTGATGACAGAACCTCAGATTCAGGCAGGGCCAGGCTCAGGACTCTCCACATTATCCATTTAATTCTTTCAAGCATACATTTTCTTGCTGTACTGTGTAATGATACCTTATTAACCTTAATATTGAAGCTGCAATTATACCTTCTGTTCATTTTACAAGTCTTTCTCTACTACCTAATACTGTCAGCATCATTAGTGCTAGTATCTATCACTTTACCATATTTTTTCAACTTTTATAAATCTCTTGATTTAATTATGTCTTGGCACCAAGAAGCCATTTCTTCAGTGTTGTTATTTACTCAACAGGAACTCTAACATAGGAGGAATATTGAGCTGCCCTTCAGTCATCCACACTGTCATCTGTTGCCAAAGAACACAATTAAAAGTCAGTTTCTCTACTCTCCAAACTTATTTTGGTAATTTACAATTACTTCAGTTTTCTCAGCATAGTCTAATGAGACAAACTTGTATCACGCACTAGTCAGTGTTCTCTAAAGGAACAGAACTGATGATATGAAGATACATACTTAATACATATAGCCATCCATCCATTCCCCGGAGCCCAGGGGAATTTGTTGAGAGCTGTTGATCTTCAGCCTGTATTGGAATCCTGAAAAAGTGGGTTTTAATACCAGGGAAGGAATTCCTAGCAGCAGGATAGATGAACTTGCCAGCAATGGTAAGGGCAAGCAGGCAAACAGTAAAAATTTCCTTCTTTTACATCCTTTTGTGTGGCCTACCACTAGAAAGTGTCACCCAAATCTAGAGTTAGTGGCAGTAGGACCAGGACCTGTCCTGGGTGCAAGAGCTGGCTTTTTGGAACCTAGGGCCTATGCTGAGACACTTTGCTCAGCCTTGGTGTAGGGAGGAGGGGACTGGACCTGCCTCAACTGAATCTACCAGGCTGGGCTGACTCCCTTAGAGGAGGTGGGAATGGGGGGTTGATTGGGGGGTAATGCTGGAGGGTGGGAGGAGGGAGGACAGGGGAATCTGTGGCTGATATGTAAAACTAAATTAATTATAAAATAAAAATATTTAAAAAAAAATAAAATCCCTCTGTAGTAGGAATCTTAAAATGTCTTATTAATAAAATCAAACCCGAGGCCAGTTATTGGGGTGAATGCTGGAAGATCAGAGAAGCAGAACAAACCACAGTTTCCTCACCTCACCAGTTCCTCAACTGGTCTTGTTTCCTCAGACTGCAAGCTTCTGAGTTCTCATCCCAATGACTCTCAGCTAAACTGTGCTGCTCCAAAGCCTGAATGCTAAACCAGCCAAATGCTTAACTAGCTAAATGCTTCTAGTTTCTGGTCTTCACACCTTATGTATCTTTCCCTTTCTGCCTCCACTCCCTGGGATTAAAGGCGTGTGTCACCATGCCTGGCTGTTTCCAATGTGGCCTCGAACTCACTGAAATCCACCTGGCTCTGCCTCCCAAGTGCTGGGATTAAAGGCATGCACCACCACCACCCAACTTCTGCTATGGCTTGCTCTTCCCATTTTCTAGCCACCATTTGAGGCTCTGTATCTAGTGGCTGTCTGTTCTCTGACCCCAGATAAGGTTATTACCTGCACAATATTTTTGGGAACACAATACCACATCCCTCATAGCCTAGATGCTTGGTCTTAGTTGATTCCAGATGTAGTCAAGTTGACAGCCAAGATTAGCCATTAGCCATTCCATTCATAGTTTTCCTCACAGCATATTATATGTGCCACGCTCACCATACATAGCCTAAAAATCTCACCATCAGTAAATGGTTGTGATATTTTTGTAGTACTGCATATAACAGTTGGGCTTCTTAGAGGACCATATGTTTATTAGATTGGCTTACACAACTCGGTCCAAGCAGCCCAACATGGCCATCTTCACATCTGATAGCTTCTCAGTGCATGAGGCTCAATGCCTCAGTAGTCCTGTCAAGTGATGAACCCCTGGAGGATTCCACATGAGGAGGCTGGAGAATTTGAATTTTGAAGGATGACAACTGCAGTAGCAGTGGAGCAGATGCATTCTGGGAGAGAAAGCAGGCAGGCAAAACCATTAGCTTTACCCTACGAGCTTTTCATATATGGGTAGCCACTGATGCAGGAAAATGATGAAGTAATAAAACAATGAGTTAAACATTACAGTGTAAAGATTTACTAATGATCTTGCTTAGGAACTATTAACAGAGGAAAATTTAGCTAAATTGGTGCTTATTCCCAAATAACTCAAAGATAACGAGCTTGTTAGAAATTGTAGAAAAGAAAATTTTCATGCTTCAAACATAATTGAAGTTAAGGATTACTGGGGAAACCCTTCTGTAAATGTTTGGGCTGATCTCTAATTAAGCTCCATTCCTATATCAACAGGAAACAATTCTGGTGTAAAACCAGTCATTAGACCCACCCCATGTCAAAGACCGTGCCTCTAACAAGAAGCTAAGGGGGCAGGCAGCACAGGGTGATGACCATCATTAAGTTCTTGCCTGCCATGTATCTGCCAGGTGGGCAAGATGACCCCGGATAACAACAACTTAAAAAGAACAACACTGGTGTACATAAAAAGGTACTTCGGTCAATGTCTTGGCTGTGTGAATCTTCCATCTGCCTAGGGGCCAAACTTGTAGTCTCCTGTTTCTGCTTAAATTGTTCAAGTGTGAACTGGGGCCAGAAAGAGATTTAAGAATGACGGTACATCTGGAATGTATAAGCCTCGGGCCTGTGTAAGCTGGCACCCTTTTTACTGTTCCAGCTAGTTTTGTTTTATGTACTAGTAGGGTGTGGTGTTTTGAATAGGTATGGCCCCCATAGACTCATCATATGTTTGAATACTTGGCCCATAGTGAATGGCACCATTAGGAGGTGTGGCCTTTTGGAGGAAATGTGTTACAGTGGGGGCAGACTTTGAGGTTTCATACACTAAAGCTATGCCCAGTGTGATGATACACAGTTTCCTCTTCTATGGCAAATCAAGATGTAGAACTATCAGCTCCTTATCCAGCACCATGTCTGCCTGTGTGCCACCATGCTTCCCACCATGATGATAATGAACTAGACCTCTGAAACTGCAATCCAGCCCCACTTAAATGTTTTCCTTTATAAGAGTTGTTATGGTCATGGTGTCTGTTCAAAGCAATAAAACCCTATGACACAGGGCCAGGTGTGTGCTATTATTAAAGAGTTGATTCATTGATTACTAGATTCACAGAGTGGTTTCTCACTGGGAGGTCATACTAATTCTATAACTCCTCCAGAAAATGCTGCCCACTTTAGAAGAGGGTCTTTCCTTTAATCTTTTCAGAAAAAAACTCTCACAAACCTGCCCAGAGGTGTGACTTTCAATAGATCTCAGACCCACTGAATCCACTGACAACCAAGATTAACTACTATACCACAGAATTAGCATTTACAATAAAATTGGTTGAGTTGTAATCTTTAAAAAATTAGTTATAAAGATGGACTTTTTCTAGTTCCTTTATTTACCCTTATGACACTGTTCAAAACACCAAAATTTGACAGTATGGAGTTTTAGATAATGCTTTTTCAAATCATAGTCTTTGAATATATGCACAAATTCTCTAAATTCTCTACAAATTAAGATAAATGCTTTACTGGTCACCTAAAAAATGTAGTCATCTGATACGTTTTGTTGAACAATCTTCATTCATCTGAATTTCTTCTCTCTCTCTCTGTCTCTGTCTCTGTCTCTCTCTCTCTGTCGCTCTCTTTCTCTCTCTTTTTCATTTGAGATGTTGTAGAATCCATGCTCTCTCTTCTTTCTTAGTAAGTGTATGGTACTGGGCCAGTGGCGAAATTTCACCAGTCATGTAATGGCAAGGTCCCAAAAGTCCTGTTGGGATATTGGAAAATAAGCAAGACAGGTATCTCCAGGGGAAGACTCCTCTGTTAATGCACTTTGAAAGTGTCCTTTTCCCTATTTCAGCTAAAATTTTCTGGTGACAGCTGACCCATGACCCTAGGTCCTGGAAAAGTTGCCCTTTTGTGACCTTGAGCTTGGTACTTGAGCTCCAGACACAGACAGAACTGAAGACAGATCTACTCAGGATTCGAGGGTTAAAGGTAGATGGAAAAAGTCCATTTCTGCTTTGAGATTTCTGTTCTTCTTAAAGGAGTGGGCTGGGAGAAAAGACTTAGCATAGAAAGGACAGCTCCACAGACCTAACTCCCCCACAGCCCTGTTATTCTTTATGGAGCTTCAAAAATTAGATAGTACACACACACACACACACACACACACAAACACACACACACACCTAGAGCTATAGTATCTGGGTTTCTTACTATTCACACAATAAATACTTAGGAAGAAAACAGTGTAATACATGTGTAAGGTGGTACCGAATAATGTATTTTCTGAAAACCAATTAGGAAAGGTAAGTGGTATTTGTGGTAGAACCACTTTGCATGTAATATTTAAGAAATAAATGACTTGGTCTCCAAACTTTAAAAAAAAACAAAACTAATTTTATCAATAAAACAAACATTTTATGTATGCATATGTAATCTTTTCTGACCTCATAAATGATGAATATGTGGATGTAGAAATAAAATCTGAGTTAAGGTATTATACCCTAAAGCTTCCTCACGCTAAACAAATGTGTGTGTTCCTTTTGGGAGAGGGTGAGAGAGGAGCCACATAAAATAAATCAGAAATAAGCTAACCATGCAGACAACCGATACTACCACAAGGTGGCAGCATATCCCCACCATAGCACCTCTAACAGGTTCCCAGTTAGTGTCCAGAGGGGAAATCTGGGCTTGAGATGGCTCCGCAGCAGCATTGTAACTATTGTAAGTCCTTTCTCTACCCTAAAACCTCTAGATTGTGGTTGGTGCTTAAGTAACTGACACTAAAGAAAAATATAAAATAAGCCTTTGCCAAAACTTCTACTGCCAACTCTCCCTGACTGACATTACCCTTCCACTATCCCTTGTCTATCCTCTTCTTGAAGGCAAGATTCTCAGAATAGATGGCTTCATTCATATTTTAACTAAAATTATTTTGTTTCATTTATCTATAAAATCACTGCATAGTTTTGATAATATTATATTATTTAAGTAGATAAACATTTATTTCTTTAAAATCAAATTCACAAACACTTACTTCTTTAACATCAGATACCTTTTAAGACTGAACCCTGTCAAGTTACTTTCTTGACCCTGAGGTGTCATTACATTCTAGACTTTCAGTTCTGTGCTGGCTGGTTTTGTGTCAACTTGACATGAGCTAGAATCATTAGAGAAGAAGGACCCTCAGTTGAGGAAATGCCTCCATGAGATCCCAGATGTATAGAATTTTCTCAATTAGGATCAATGGGGGAGGGCCCAGATGGTGGCTGGTGTTGCCAACCCTGGGCTGGTGGTCCTGGGTTCTAAACAAAGCATACTGAGCAAGCCATGGGAAGCAAGTCAGTAAGGAGCACTCCTTCATGGCCTCTGCATCAGCTCCTGCCTCTTGGATCCCTCCATGTTTAAGTTTCTGCACTGACTTCTTTCAGTGATGAACAGCAATGTTGAAGTGTAAGCCAACTTGCTTATACCTCCCCAACTTGCTCTTTGTTCATGGTGTTTTGTCACAGCAATAGAAACTCTAACTAAGACAAGTTTTAACCTAGTTTTGAGCTGGTCCACCAGGATGGTGGGGCTCCCTAATCTACCTATAAGCAGTGGGAGCTTATGGGAATGTGTACAACATGAGAAGCCAGACAGAACAGCAGGCTTTTGAGTGCTCCCCTGTTCTTCCCTGCCACCTTTCCCTCCAGCTCAGCCAACATACATGAACACTTTATGTGAGACAGAATGCTAATTAGTGAAGGGAGCAGGAAAGACACCGTGGCCTGAGTACCGCCATTTTGATTTCAGACTCCATTTTACCTGTGGGGTGAAATAAAATTCAGGTTTCCAAGCCCTAGGGGAGCTGAGAACTGTCCAATGGCTGACCAACCTCCTCCCTAAACCGCAGAAATAGTCGTTATGCATCTTCAGTTCTTTAGAAACACTATGGCTGTTGCCAACAACAGAAGGAACAAATGAATCTGATTGGTTGGACTGAAAGCCTTACAATGTATGTCCGTTGGCAATGATGGAAAACACAAGGAAAGTCCCTAATCATTAACTTCTGATTGGTGAAAATTGTAGCTGTAACTTGACAACAAATGTTTGTGATTTTTTTTATGCTTATAAACCCCACTTCTGGCCCTGCTCAGGGCTATCAGAAGAAACAAGGCTCCCAGGTCCTTGTCCTGCAACCCCAATTGATCAGTGACCCGCTTATGTGGTGGTTTAATAAAATCTTTGGAACCCGTAAATTTCGTCTCTCTCCTTCCTCATGGCTCATAATGGGCTAGGTGCAACAGCACCAAATCAACTAAGCAGAGCCCACATGGACTCACAGAAACTTAAGTGGCAAGTTTTAGGGCTTGCAGGAGTCTGCACCAGGTCCTCTAACAGCCATGACACATGCTGTGTGGGAGCAGATGTGTCTCCGACTCTTTTGCCTGCTCCCAGGACTCTTTTCCTCCTATTGTGTTGCTTTGTTCGACCTCGATATGAGGGCTTTTGACATGTCATATTCTATCTTGTTTTGTCATGTCTGGCTGTCATCTCTAGGAGGCCTGACATTTTTCTGAGGAGGAAACAGGGGGAAAAGGGAAGGTAGGGGGGGTTGGGAAAAGTAGAAGGAGGAAAAACTGTGGTCAGAATGTATTGTATGTAAATGTAAAAAATTAAAATGAAGTCTTATACATGAGCGCTTCGTTAATGTAACTTACACTATTTTTATATATACACTTTGATCATTGACCACAGTGCATAATACACTTAGTGTCTTCATCATGTAAATTGAAATGTATTCATTGTACTAGCCTAGAAAGGAATGTTCAGCAAAATGACCTGTCTAGACCCACTGTAATGCAGTATCCCTGAGTTTACAATCACTATTACTCTCTTTTAGGAAAAGATGCTAAAACTGATCTATTTGATGTTGGTTCACCCTCTCACAAAAAAATGGATTGACTCAGGCTTCAAAAGAACTTGTCTAAATGACAAATGTCACGACTTATAGGTGTCTTTTGTTTGAGGACTATTCTGGACAGGGTCTGAAGAACTGGTCTCCTTCTCTCTTCCAATAAGAAAGCAAACAAGAACATAATCTCTCAAAGCTGCTGTTCTAGGCACACATATGATCTAATAGGAAAGTACTGGATGAGAACTGCCAGAGCCAATGGCCCCAGTGGAAGGGGATTGGCCCAGGCTGAACTTGAACAATCAGTTTCAACCTCACAGCTTAAGCCCTGAAATGTAATGATTTCTCAGAGTTAAACTTGGAAACAAAATTATAGAACACCTTCTATCCTTTCTACACCAGGGTCACACCAACCACTGTAGTACCCTTCACTTCTAAGGGCTTTGGACACCCAAGTGTTTAATATTAGAGATTCCTTTGCATTGTCCTGTCCTGAAAAACCAGCCCTTAGCAAATTCTGTATCAAATTCAGGTATCTGGTTATGGCCTCTATCAGATGTGGAAGTATGGCCTGGTCCTGGAGCATGTTGAATCAGAGCAGAACCCCATCTGAAATTACAAGAAGAGACTACAGAGAGTCAACAGGGACAGAATGACAGGTCAGGGGGTTTCTGAGGATGTCAAGGGGAGCAGCTAATAAGGCTTTGTCCAAAGGAGAAGGTTTTCATCCTGCATTTGCTTCTTTAGTCCAATTTTTCAAATCCCCATCTAAAAAGTCACTGCTGCTGCTCGTATCCTCCCTTGTTTCTTTTCTTCTGTCCTGTAGGAAGGTCTGACACACAGCCCTCCTGGATTCCCCTCAGTGACTTCTCCCCAAACCTTGCTGCTGCTGTGCCATCTGTCAGACTTCCAGCATCTGCATCCCTCTGTCCCAGCAGGCTGGGGACTCAGCCCAAAGATGATGCTGCAACCACAGTGGAACCCGTGAAACCAAGGAAAGGACCAAGAAGAAAGAGGCTTATTTTGAGATTCACAGAAGAAATTCCAGGTATTTTTTTGCTCAAGATTCAGATAACCAAAATGTGTGGAACAGACTTTATGAAAGATGTATTTATTTTAAAGGGCTAATCCTTACCCCTAGTGATCATGAATCATGCTCTTCATGAAATTTAAAGGGATGTCATCAAATATGTAATATTGTACCAATCAGTCCAAATATGCTGAACATCACTAAATAAAACTTCTAGTTTAATATCAAAAACAATGGAATTCAGAGTTGAAGATGAAAGGGACATTTCATACAGTCTATCCTCCCCATCCACAATTTCAACTACTTCAGTTTAACCAGCACAGAATAAAAGTAATTAGAAAAAAAATCGCATCACTCTGAATACCTGCAGACTTATTTTTCTTGTACTACTAAATAATAAGGTCTAACAATTATTTGCTTAGCACCCATATTATATTAACTACGATATGATATCAGGAGATATTTAAAGTATATAGGCTTTATACAAATACTACACAACATGTAAAGACACTGGTAAGCCACAAGCCATGTGGCAAAGTATAGATAAACAAAAATGGGTTAATTTAAGATAGAAAAAGTAAATAACAAGAAGCCTGCCACAGCCATACAGTTTGAAAACAATATAAGTTTCTGTGTGCTCTCTTGGTTGGGTCTGAGAGACTATGGGACTGGCGGGTAAGAGAGACTTGTCCTGACTGGGCCAGGAAGGAATACTCTAACTACAGATGATAAACTCCATATAGAGTGTCTTTGATGCCCATCTTCCTCTTTGAAGTAAATTGGTGCTGCCAGGAGCAGGCATGTCTCACTGTCCAGAAAAGTCTAAGTTGTGGTGGTATTGTGTTCCCCAAAATATTGTGTACCATAAGAAATTTATCTGGGGTCAGAGAACCGACAGCCACTAGATACAGAAGCTAGAAAAATGGTGTCACTCACGCCCTTAATCCTAGTATTCTAGAGGCAGATTTCCATCTGTTCAAGGATACAGCCAAGCATAGTGACTCACGCCTTTAATCCCAAGGAGTGACTGCAGAAAGAAAGATATATAAGGCGTGAAGACTAGAAACCAGCAGCATTTGGCTGGTTAAACATTCAGGCTTTTGAGCAGCAGTTCAGCTGAGACCCATTCTGGATGAGGACTGAGGTCTTCCAGCCTGAGGAAACAGGATCAGCTGAGGAACTGGCAAGGTGAGGTAGCTGTGGCCTGTTCTGTCTCTCTGATCTTCCAGCATTCACCCCAATACCTGGCCTTGGGTTTGATTTTATTAATAAGAACTTTTTAAGATTCCTGCTACACTAAGTTCTTAAAACATTTTAAATGCCATATTCTGTAGGTCTTTGAAGTGTTTGAAGATTACCTACCTAACTGAAATATATCTATGTATACCTAGAAAACTTAACTAACATGACTATAAGTTTGATTATAATAGATGACTGTTAATCTATACTTCTTAATTATACATTACAATTTCAAATGAGCTGCACAAACATAATACCTTAAACAAGAGTAGAAATATACATGCATTATAACAAAATTAACTTTAAATTTGTATCAATAAACTAAAATCTAAGCATTGTGAAAAATTTTAAGCAAGTTGCTTTTTAAAAATAGATTCAATAATTCATCCAATCATATCTATATCCTATTCCCCTTTTTTCTTTTAGAAAGATATTGACTATGACCAATAACAATTTGTAACCAATCTCTAACAAAGACAAATACCCATAATCTCTTTTTTGGGAATGTGAGCATAGTTTTCTAGGCTACTTCCTGCTGATAAAGGGCACTAGTAGTCTTATGGGGATTCTGAGAAAATTCAAGATAATGGTCAAGTCCTGGGAAGACTGGCTATAACCTTCTTGATAAGAACCCTCTGTTATGGTTCAGGAGGTCTGGCTTGATCAAATCTGATCCATCTTAGCCTCCAAATCCATAGCCTCTTGCTTCCTGTGGAAACAAAAGCAGAACCTCCTTTCCAAAGCAACATATCCTTAGATCCAAATTTTGAAGTCAAGATACCTGTAAAATTGATTTAACTCAGTAGCCTTTACAATCAAATGTCTTTCTGCAGTTAAAAGTCCCTAAGACAGTGTAATCCAGACTCTTTGTGTGATTTCCATCTTTATGTGGCTTATTTTTATATTACTTTTACTTTCTCTTTAAAGACTTTATTTTTTAAAACTATTTGTTTTTACACAGAGTGGTAATGCTCACCTTGTTGTTCCTCAGACAGAGTTTCTTTCTATAGTTCTGATACACCTGGAACTCACTATGTAGATAGACCAGACTAGCCTCGAACTCACAGAGATCCTCCTGCCTCTGCCTCCCGAGTGCTGGGATTAAAGTTGTGCACCATCACGACCAGCTTTAAAACTATTTCTTTATATAACTGTCTATATTCCTTTTCCTCTCTCTTCCAATCCTACATACATTTTTACATACATTGTAAACCCTTTTAGATGTTTATCCCATCAGAATCTGCCTTTTTGTAAATCTATTGCTTTAAACTGCAGCATGACTAGGACTGAAATGGCAGCTTTGGCTGCTGGCTCTGCCCACCTCAGCTTTCTAACATGGCAGAACTGCATTTACCACCAGCTCTGGGGGAACTATGTTTATTGTTGACTTTGTGAAGCAGTGGGTCTATGCTTCCATCCAGCAGCGTGTAACCCAAAAACCTTTTCTTTCTTTTCTATTTTTTTTTGTCTCTACTAGCAAAAGCTATATTCACCATGCACCATGCTGCATGGCTTGAAGATGCCACTGTGTACAATAGCAAGAATCTGCCATGCTGCACTCAAGCCCATACACTGTGAACCCACCATTCTGTAGCTCAAATCCGCATGCCATGGCATCTCTGTACCTTGGCATCTCTGTATCTCAACTTGCATGGGACATGAAGTAGAAAGTTGGTTTTGGCTCCATTATTGTGTGTTTAGAAGCCCTTTTTAACTCTTTTAGGCCTTATGGAAATTTGAGAGCCCTATGTTGGTATGCCAAATGTAGTCGGAAGTTTTTCTGTGTCCTACCTAGTCTGCAGTCGCTCAGACCCAAATAAACACACAGAAGCATATATTAATTATGAACTGTATGGCCATTAGCTCAGGCTTGCTTATTACTGACTAGCTCTTACACTTAAATTAACCCATAGTCTGTCTGTCTGTCTGTCTGTCTGTGTGTTTATATGTATATACATGTACACAGTGCACACACTTAAATATGACTGGGTAAAGCAGAAGAGTTAATGTTTTCAGAATAAAGATTCTTTAGAAAGAATAGGGGTACAAATAAGGAAAGGCCATATATTATTGTTGATGAAGGTCTTAACTATAGTTGGACTTTGAATGTGACTGAAAAAAAAAAAAGCAAAAAGTGATAAACAATAGAGAACTAAGTATTACCATTAACACTAAAAGGAAGAACCCAAATCATTTCTGAGTGACTTTAAGATGTCGGGAGAAATAAAGGGAGTTATCTAGAAGGAAAATTATCAGGTAGAAGCAATTGTATGAATTCCGAGCAAAGAAACATGTAGGAGCAGATGCTCTGAGCCAGGAAGATCCAAAAGCTGAGCCTGCATTAAGCCGGTTGTGTATGTCATCAGAAAGCACTTGTCATGTGGGGATATAGTGTACGTTGTCGGGAAGGATTTGACACATAGAAGTGCATGTTAAATTGTGCAAGGAGGCTTTGAATAATCTTATCCTCAGCACATCCATAATTCAGTATAAATTAGAAAGCTGTTGTAATTCCTATGAAGAGGATAGTGCTGATAAGCTGCTATCAAAGAACAAGCACAAGGCAAAGTGCAGCAAGAGGCACCTCCAACCAAATAAAAGAACCACAATCTCAGCTGCTGGGGTCTGTCCCTTACCCTCTAATCTACTTGGAATCCCAAGTTGTCCCTGGGGAGAATACCTGAGGCCTGGCCTCCTTCAACCTCCAACTTGTACAAATACCTCATATTATCAGATGCTGTTCTGGTTTCACATTATCAAAAATTTGCTCATAGACCATTTGTTTGTTTTTATTTTTATTTTTATTGCTTTGCTTTTTTTTTTTTTTTTTTTTTTTTTCGAGACAGGGTTTCTCTGTGTAGCCTTGGTACCTATCCTGGATCTCGAACTGTAGACCAGGCTGGCACCAAACTCACAGAGAGCTGCCTGCCTCTGCCTCCCAAGCACTAGGATTAAAGGCATGTGCCACCACCGCCCATGCCCAGCCCTTGTTTGTTTTTTAAATGAAGTATTAAGTAACTCATGTTTGCTTTTGCTGCAAAACATTTTTTAAATGAGAAAACAAGGGCTACTAAGAACATTTACCAGTTTTAAAAGAATATTAGGATTTCTAAGAGATTCTAATCAATTGCAAATACTTCTAGTGCAGTTTTAAAGAAATATGGGGCCGGGTCATGGTGGCACACATCTTTAATCCCAGCACTCGGGAGGCAGAGCCAGGCGGATCTCTGTGAGTTTGAGGTCAGCCTGGGCTATCAAGTGAGTTCCAGGAAAAAGGCACAAAGTTACACAGAGAAACCCTGTATCAGATAAATAAATAAATAAATAAATAAATAAATAAATAAATAAATAAATAAAATAAAGAAATGTGGGGGCTTAGAAGCTAAAAATCACATGGCGTCTTAAAAACTCAAACTTGCCATTTTCTATCTGCACAAAAACAAGCATTTTCACTCTGAACATCTCTAGGTAACTAACAAATTACAAAAAAGGGAGGAAGGAAGGAAGGAAGGAAGGAAGGAAGGAAGGAAACAAGGAAGGAAGGAAACAAGGAAGGAAGGAAGATCCAGCTCTGTCCAATAGAATAAGAAATAAAGACAAATAATTTTCAAACTTGTGTGTTTGCTTATGTAATTTTGGCATATAACAGTATAACTGATAACATGTCTATCCACTTTCATGTTAATACCCCAGTATGCTAACTAGCTAAGTGATTACTCTGTGTTTTCAGAATCCTGGAAATCTGAAATTCTCCCCAAACAAAATTATGACTTGGGCAAGCAATTCACTATGATTCCCATTTTCTTTTCATTCTATACCTCTTGGTCTCTCTTCTATGTCCCTTTCCTATTATCTCTCTCAAATATGTGAAGGGTTAGAAACTGCTCTCCCTACTTCTAGGCCACATTGGAAGAAAATGAAAAGAAAGCCGAGCTTTGCCCCTGAGGCTCTGCATGGCTGATTTCCATAGGAAACAATCAACTTGACTCTGATGTGATTGTGTGGCTTTCAGAAGCTGGATGAGGGGGAGGTGGAAGTAGGGGTATCCCTGCCCACTGCTTTAATGAGAATCAGGACTGGGGTAGCAATCATGACAGATGGGGTATGAATATCAGACTGGCACCTTAGAAAAGTTTTTCATGGGCCTTCTGAGGACAGAGTGGTGTCTGGATCTGGGGTCAGAATGATGGCATTCTGTCTCTGCTCCTGACATGCTCCCCTTTGCAAAAGAAACACTAAGTAACCCATACCTACCCTGACTGATTTGGGAGAAGATCTGCCACCCCTAAAAGACTCAAGAATGTTTCCTTCAGGAAGCACTGGTTTGTTAGCACATGTTCATCAAATGAGCCATCCCTAGAATGAACACTGTGACTGACATTGGATCTCTTGGCTTTTCTGGGTAGAAATCTCACAGTGTCTCCCTAGGTCAGCAGCACTTCTGCTGATTGGTAAGTCATGATGATGGCCTGTCTTAAATGTGTTCCCTTAACAATGTTCTTATTCCAAGATAATATAGTTACTAGTTACTTCCAAATGTGTGTTTTGTACTGCAGTGTCCATGGCTTTCTCTTTCAGTAGAGCTTTATATAAAATTCTTCTCTCTTTACAATTCTGCTTTCTCTGAATCATGTTTTTGTCACTCTATTATTCTTCCCTAGTAAGGTATGCAATGATTTGGCCTTCTGATAGATATACATCTTCAAGAAAAACTCAGAAAAGCCTTATGCTGTTTTCTGGTTTTAGACATTGTCTCAATTTATAGATAAGACTAGCTTCCAATTTTGGAAAATCCTGCCTCTGCCAACCTAGGCAGACGTGTACCACCATTCCAAGATCATCTTATTCTTTTCATTCTGAGACTGGATCCTGGTGACAGCTTTTAAAAGTGGCTATGGAGATGATGTCATTGTAACCCTGGTTGTTTCTTGAGATTATAGATGTATCTGAAGCATATGATGCATTCTTCTTTAATCACCTTTAATTCATGCCCAGTCAAGCAAGTGGAAGTCATTTTCAACAGTGAGTACCTAAATATATATTTACAGGTTACTATTTGATTAGTTGTATCTGCATGCCTTCTGTTATACAGAGAATGTAGTGATATTGTATTCCCCAAAATATTGTGTACCCTAATAAACTTATCTGGGGTCAGAGAATAGAACAGCCACAATATTAAACATAGAGGTAGGCAGTGGTAGCACACGCTTCAATCCTAGCATTCCAGAGGCAGAGGTCGGCCTGGATCTCTGTGTGTTCAAGGATAGAGCCAAGCTTGGTGACTTATTCCTTTAATCCCAGAAAGTGAGCCTTTAATCCCAGGGAGTGACAGCAGAAAGCAGAAAGGTATATAAGATATGAGGACCAGAAACTAGAAGCTTTTAGCTGGTTAGGCTTTTAGGCTTTGGAGCAGTACAGTTCAGGTGAGATTCATTCGGGTGAGGACTCATAGGCATCCAGTCTGAGGAAAAAGTATTGGCTGAGGAGTTTGCAAGGTGAGGTAGCTGTGGCTTGTTCTGCTTCTCTGATCTTCCAGCATTCACCCCAATACTTGGCTCTGGTTTGTTCTTATTAATAAGACCTTCTAACAATTCATGCTACAAGAGAATACCTTTTTATTATTAAAATTGTCCTAAGAGGGTTACACAGATAAGGAAAACTGAAGCTTAGGTATGCAGCTTGCTAACTACTACATAAGTAGTCATTACCTAGAATGTGGCTATAACCCTGGTCCAATTTCAGTGAAGTTTCAGTAGACCTGTGCTTCATGAAGATGATAAATTTACCAATACATTTCTCCCAAACTCCAGCTATTGCACTTTTTCTTCACTTCTGAGAACAGTTTAGCAAATATGAGTCTTTTCTGGAAATTTGCTATTTCCCTACATGATGTGTAATACAAGTTTTAGGTAGAAAATAGGTGAGAATAAAATGTTATAGACTCAACCCAAACACTTTTCTCTACAAAAGAAGTTCATGAGGCATAAATATTACAACTCTATGAAATATTTAAAAATAGTAACCAGAAGGAAACTTAATTATTAAATTATTGCATAAAGCAACCCATAGTGAAAAGAACACTGTTAAGAAATGAGTGGTCCTTGGGTTTAGTTTTCCTATATCACAGTGAGATGTAGGATCATAAATACCATGTTAAATATTTCATGAGTTCATCTTATTCATCTCACTAACTCCACTGAATTAATGAACTACAGTCAGCTTAGATATTTAACTGTCTTAAGTCTTATTTTGCCATTTTTAATGTCCTTCAACACCTTTAGTAGTTTAAATAGGAGAGATTAGAAGTGCCTGAACTATATACAAGTAAGTTTAAAAGTATCTTTTGAATGACTAAAAGTGCATGTAATGATATCAATGATCCAGGCAAGTTGTGGGTAATGGAATATAAGGTTTTGGTATATTTTCATCAAGCATTCAAATGTAGTAAAATATTGGTCTTAATAATCTACTTAAATAATCTTACTGCATGTAAGAAGAGAGGCAGGTGATGGGAGAGTTATCAGAAAAACCAGAAACTCAACAGTGGAAATTTGGATAGAAGAAAGATACATTCTTGCTCAGAGATGCAGTATTGCTACACTTAGCCCTTCAGACTAGGACAGAAAGGACTTCATTGTTTGAATATTTTTTAATTAATTGATTTTGAAAAACCTCTCCCTGTTGGAGTTTTTGCAAAACAAAGACAGATAAAGGAAGTTCCATCTTCATCTGAGCCCTATTTTCTGCAAAGCTGGATGCATTAGACCATAATCCCTCAGGCCTTAGGGGGCTGTCACACTTTGACTATGACCCTTAATCCCCTCTTATAGGTCCCCTAGAGTAAGTAATACTGTGCTAACTGCCCGGATGGGACTCTGGCCACACCTGGTCCCAGGACCCTATGCTCTGCATTGAAACAGATGGATAGATAAACAATTTGGATTTTCCTCCTATTCTCTTTTGAAGGGTACAACCTTATTATACAATGTGCTGAGGCCCTGACTCCATTTGTCTGCTAATGTGATTATATGCTAATCTGAGTTTTATTTTGCATCTGATTTTCATGTTATTTACTTTATTTTCAAACAAGCTGGAGCTTTCTCAACTGAGTCCCATTATCTAGTCTTGGGCATCAATCCTTCCACCCTGTGTGACATAAGAGTTCTCCAGTTGAAGTTGCTTCTGTTGGATGTTGGAGTGTGTGAGAGAGTAGATTTTTTTCTTTCTCTCTCTTTCTTTTCATTTTATCCTCAAAGTATTATTTGTCCCTGATAAGCATATATCATTGAAAAAGAAAATTTCTAGCCAATTTAACATTTTACTAGAGAAATATAACCACATATTAATGGATTCTGACTGAATTTGATAGATTTTATTTTACTTTTCTGCTTTTAACAGAAACATAGAAAGTACGCATCACTTGTTAAACCACCAAACGGTTTCACATTCATTCTGTGAGGGAGATATAATTATTAGACCTGTATTAAAGGCAAATAAGTGGAGTTACTGAGAAATGGTATGTGTCCAAAGCTATAGTGTTAGTAAAAAAGCAGGACTGGAATAAGGATCCCTTTCATTTGGTGAATAAATGTTAAAAATAAAAATACAAAATACAGCCAGGCGGTGGTGGTGCATGCCTTTAATCCCAGCATTCGGGAGGCAAGAGGATCTCTATGAATTTGAGGTCAGCCTGGGCTACAGAGTGAGTTCTCAGAAAGGCTCCAAAGCTACACAGAGAAACCCTGTCTCAAAAAACAAACAAACAAAAAACAACAACAAAAAAATTTAAAAAGTGCACAAGCAAACCAAAATAAATTAATATTAAGACAATTTATCTAAATTCAATGCAATTTCTAGGAAGCAACATATTATTGTGCAACTCAAACCTATACTTTAAAACATCTCAGGTTAGAATAATTATAATCATATCAACAAATATAAGAACAAAAGGGTTAACAAGAAAAAAATTAAACAACATGTTTTGAAAATTCAAGTTCTTTCAAGTAGGTAATTCTTTCATTCTCCTCAGTAAACCTGTATTTAATGACCATGACAGAGCAATTTAAGCAGACTTAAATGCAGAAGATTTGAAAAAAATAATCTAAGAAGTCATTTTATGATGTACTTTTAAAAAGATAAAAATAGAGGCCAGGCAGTGGTAATATACGCCTTTAATCCCAGAACTCGGGGGAAACCCTGTCTTGAAAAAAAACAAAAACAAAAAAAAGAAAGAAAAAGAAACAAACAAACAAAAAGATAAAAATAGGGATTAGAGATATGGTTTAACAGATTAGGACACTTGCTGCTCTGGCAGAAGACCTGGGTTCAGTTCCCAACACCCACATGACAGCTCATAATTGTCCTCACCTCCAGTTCCAGGGGATCCAATGCCCTCTTCTGGCCTCTATGGACACCAGACATGTATTGGTGCACAGACATACATGAAGGAAAAACATTCATGCATATAAAATAAAAATAAGAAAATCTTTAGAAAAATTAAAAATAGATAAAATAAGCATGTATATGTCTCTAATGAAAGGCAGAATGTAACAGGTTTTATTGAAAAGGCCACAAAATGCCATGGATGCTTAGGACAAAAGAAAGCCCCCCAAAAACAGACCCCCTACCATCAAAGAGCCTTTTGAGAAAACATCCTTATGGACCCTGAAAGATGGATGCTAACTGGACCAGCGGAGAATAAGGAAGAATGGGAACCCATAAAATCTTTGATAGTAAAAATGGGGGTTTCAAGAGTAAATTATTATTTTTGTCAAAACCCAAATAACAGGCTACTGCTTGCCAAAACTGTCCTCTTCAAAAGAGGAAGTAAAAGGTTGAAAGTAGAGGATGCAAGCCAGTCAGGATGGTTTCAGGTTACACCTCTACCCAGGAATGGAGGCAAAGAAAGATCTAAAAAAAGTGCTTTCTTCTGGCCTGGCCACGAAAAAGGACAAAATCCAAACCAGTGAAACCCGCCTCCCCCCCCAACCCCCCTCTGTTTAACAGTCGTTATTAGGAGCCCTGTGCGTCCTCGTTGTGTTAGTGAGATTTTGCCCAACCTCTAACGGCAGACCTAGCTAGCACAGATGGGCCTTTTCAACCTAGCCCCAGTTTCTATTCTCTGGCTAGCATCAGACTCCAGCCAACACAAAATTCTCCTCTAATTGTAATTGAATCCACACTTTTATAGTTCATTACCTCTCTGATTAGATTAGATTAGATTAAGCTGAGCTGTCGCTGTTTTTGTCAATCAGCTCAGATTGGAGCAAAGAAAAAGAGAGGAGGCCGACATAGGGAAAAATAAATAAAAAGCACAAGATAGAGTGATCTTTCTTTCCAGCCATCAGTCTTTCTTTTCATAGCACCTCCTCCAGCGCGCGCGCGCGCGCGCACACACACACACACACACACACACACACACAACTTTTCTGAGTGTCAAAAGTTGAAACCTGTTGTAAAATTCAAGAATGTAAGTGATATCTCAGAACTGAAGATTGTCTTGCCTAAAATGCTTTAGTTAAAATGAAGATACTGGGTGCCAGTTGTGTGGCTTGGTCTGTTTGTAGGGCCCCTGGCAGAGGGACCAGGACTTACCTTAGGTACATGAACTAACTTTTTAGAGCCCATTCCCTATAGTGGGATGCCTTGCTCAGCCTTGATCCAGGGGAGAGGGACTTGGTCCTGCCCCAACTTGGTATGCCAGCCTGTGCTGACTACCTAAGAGAGGCCTTACCCCCTATGAAGAGTGGATGGGAGTCCGGGTGGGGAGAGAGGAAGCGGGAGAAGAGGAGGGAGGGGGAACTGTGGTTGGTATGTAAAATTAAAAATATTTAAATAAAATAAAATGTAAAACAAACAAACAAAAAAAAAACAAAACAAACAAACAAACAAACAAACAAAAACCGAAGATACTGAAGCTCAGACGAGGAAGGACGTTCTCCAAAGTCTGAACACAGAGAATCAGGAGGTAGTTACCATGAAAATACACTATGCAAGACTATATGCAAGAGGGATAATTGAAGTGAGTTTATTTGACAGACAGGTCCAGTCTTGGGGTCTCTGGATCCACTCCTGTATGTAGTGAGGCCACATCAGTCTTGTAGCACCCCAATATGATTGTGCATAGCACAGGTCATGCAGCAGGCAGAATTCCCCTATGGAAAATTTTGACTCAGAGACATTTATGCTTTGACATAGTTTTGACTCATGGTCTCTCCCTGTCCAACCATCCTCCCCTCTCTTTTCACTGGTATCATGCTCTGAGAGCTCTCCCTGACTGGTCTCATTGGCTGTCCTTTATATTCATGGACATCTCCCAACCTTGAACTCCACCCCTTCAAAAAATTATCTCACTTATCTAATCATGTTGCTATCTGCTGTTCAGTCTCCTAAACTGGTATCCTTAGTCTCTGCCTCACATTAAATAACATTCTCTCCTTACACACACACACAATTACATATTTACTCTATGTAGTAACCTTGGCATTATTTTAAAGTGAAGGTCTTAGAAATGTATTATTGCCAGGCAGTGGTGGCACACGCCTTTAATCCCAGCACTCGGGAGGCAATGGCAGGCAGATCTCTGTGAGTTCTAGGCCAGCTGGGCTTCCAAGTAAGTTCCAGGAAAGGCACAAAGCTACACAGAGAAACCCTGTCTCGAAAAACCAAAAGAAAAAAAAAAAAAAAGAAGAAGAAGAAAGGCATTATTATTTTTAGGCAGGTCTTCATTTTCTAGGGCCATGGGCAAGAGAACATTAGCTGAATCTCCGTAGACAATGGAAAGTGGAGGGTGGTTCCCAGATATGTCTGTCCATTTGGACCCTAGATACTCAAAAGCAATGAGGAAGAGTCTTTTAGAGTGCTTCTAGGGGACTCCAGTCCCACTAGTTCATTTCTGTAAAGCTATATTTTCCTAAGAAAACTGTTCTCATTGCAGCTATTTGGGGGATTCAGGCAGATTTTAAAGAATGGATTATTCCTGCACAAATTCTGATTAAAATGGGTTCCCTAAACCTCAGCCAAAGAGATTAACAACTGCTCAATCTCCTACAACTAGTACATCTTCATAAATAACTCCCAATCTCCCTACTGTTAGTTTATCTTCCAAGGATTAATCAGAAAGGCTGACCCTTAAACTTGTATTAAAAATAATGACATAATACAGCCCTCTGGATCCTGGCAGCTGTTAAGCTCAGAGCAAGGGACCAAAAAAAAATCTTTCCAGCTAACTCTAACCAAGGGAATATGAGCATTATAGGGAAGGGAGTAAAAGGGCACTGCCTAAATTTAAAAGTTCCTAAAATCCTCAAAAATATAAATTAAAAACCCTCTCTCCTTTTCCTGCTAGCTAATAATATTCAATAGCTCCATGGCTAGGGGTGAAGTTTTACATACATCTCCATGCTGGTTACTTTATTTATTTTTGGTCTGGCTTGAGCTTGCACAAGTCTTGTGAATGCTATTGCAGCCACTGCGTTTTCATGAACAACTGTTCTGCTGTGTTCAGAAGAACCTGTTTTCTTGTAGTCATCCACCACCTCTGGCTTTTACATTCTTTCTGTCCTCTCTTTCTTCAGTGATCCCTGAGCCTTCAGAATTCTCAGCTCCCTTTAGGAGCTTGTTCTCCACACCTTGGCCAGATGTGTGTCTCTACGTTAATCTCCAGCTACTGAATATAGAAGTTTCTCTAATGAGAGTTAAAACTTGCATTGATCTATAAGCATAACCATGTCATTAGGAGTCAGTTTAACATTATGTCTATTTATCCAGAATAATAGTTGTTTCTCCCCTGGGGCTTGTGACTGTTCTGGTCATAGGTTCCATGGCATTCTTTTTTCCACAAACATTTGGCCTCTTTAATTCCCAGAAACCACCTTTCTTTTTTTATCCAACTATATGACTCTTCCCTTTTTCCTTTCTATTCCACTAACAATGAATTTCCCCACCTTTTCTCTGTTCTTTTTCAAAATATTACTAGTCTGTTAAATTAGTGTTCTCAGTTTATAACCTGGGGGGGGGGGGAGTTTACTGTTTCTGAGATTCTAGCCAAAAACATATACACTGTGCTCAGCATGACTTTTGTTTTGTTGTTGTTGTTGTTGTTGCTGTGATAAAACATTTACCAAAAACAACTTGAGGGAAGAAAGGATTTATCTGGCTTTTACTTCCAGGTCACTGTCCATCACTGAGGGAAGTCAGTTTAGGAACCTAGAAGTAGGAACTGGAGCAGAGACCATGGAAGAACGCTGCTTAGTACATCACTTCCTCTTGCTCGCTCATCTACCTTGCCCATGTGTCCATCTACTTAGGGATAATACTGGGCATGGTGAACATGGCCCTCTCGCATCGATCATTAAAAAATATCCCACAGACATGCCCACAGGCCAATCAGATGAAGTAAATTCCTCAACTGAGGTTCCCTCTTCCCAAGGGTGTCAAGTTGACAACAACTAACCAACATAACTACTAAATAAGAATGTGCTGATGTAGTCCTAAACACCAGATCTTTGCAAGCTTCCTTACATTTCCGCTAAGAGCATCTGCACAGTTCTAATGCTTGTTAACATTTGAGAATAAAGAGCTCTTACCAAATCCTCAATACATATTTTCATTTCTCTTTATCTAAAAGTAGCATTTCCACTTAATAATTTTAGGTGAAGCTATCACAGTTATTAAGACAAAGAAGGAGAAGAGAAAAGAAAGAAAGAATTTAGTAGGGACACAACATGATTATTAGCAAATTTCACATTTTTCATTAACTTTTATCAAATAATCTTAGTATAAAAACTTTTTATACTAAGATTACATGTTATAATTATGTATCATTATAAAATTATATATTTTGTAGATATACAATTATATATTATATATCATTCTATAATAACTCCAAAGGAAGGTTAAATGTGCCTCAATATTATTGCTCCTAAAGCCAACTAAAGGGGCACAGAGTTGCTTTAAGACCAAAAGATGCAAAGGAGAGGACAGAGATGCCTGCTGGACATGCCCTCAGAGGCAGATGTCATTTCCTCTGGAAGTATAGCACATTTGCTGGCAAATGAAATCTCCCTCTAGGGCAGGCAAGGAAGGACAATAAAGACACGTCACCACCCACCATCTGTCGTGAAAACAGACACCAGCTGACAGAGAGGGCAGCTCAAATCCTATTCCCACCCCCACACTAACGTCAGCAACCCTCATGCCTGACCTCCTGAAAGGCGGGCAGGGAGTGAGGGGAGACAGAGGGATTACCCACGGGGAATATGGGGATCAAATCTGGGGTCACCCTGCCCAGATGCTGCATTGCTCTTATTATAGCTCCCAAATCATCAGATTTTCACTGTGAGATGAAGGAGCAAATCACATCAGGTAAGTAGAGGTTAGAGAAAAAGAACTCAGAAAAGCAACCCCCTTTATAGATGACCGGACAGCCTGTCATGTCTTGATGTCTAAGGCCCCAGAGGGACAAGGAAATGTGAGAAAGCCAATCTTGGACAATAGCCAAGAGAAACAATTGAACAAACAAAAGAACCAAGACAAAGCCAAGTGTAATACAAATAGAAATCCCAGAGTCAAGGTGGTTCACTAGAGAAAAGGCGTTCAGAACTGTCACAGGGAAAAGATTTGGCTTTTCACTGCTTGTGGCAGGACCATTCTGTGTAGGAGAGTCAGAAGTCCTGGCCTCTGTGCTACCCACCACAGGAAGATGCCTTACTAGTTCAAGAAATCATTCTTCTCTGACTCATGAGAAGTATAAGTGAATGCTCTCAGAACAAATAAAATATACTTAAAAGGTCTGAGACAAAGCCAAAGAAGTGACATACCTTAATAATAAAATTATATTCCTCTCCCCAGTACAGAAATTCAGCACCTCTAATTTCCAGGAGACCTGAACTAAGGAGTTTAGACCCAGATAGTGGATCCATTAAGAAGCTGGAATTACACTGTTATTTTCTCCTGTCTTACAGTATTTCCTTAGAAAACTCAGAACTGTGAGGTTTAGGTCTACTTACTGAAAAGGGTTAAGGGCTTGTGGGATTCCCGTCTACTTTGGTGTGTCTATTGTTGTCCTTGTTTGACTCATGTTTAGGTGAGTCATGTTGATGAGACTTTGTGGTACAGCTTCTGAATTTACTAGGAGACACAATCTCTTAGCAAACTCCCTGATTCCCTGGCTCTTACAATCTTACTATTGCCTGCTCTTACAATATTTTATTCTGAGAAGTTCCCTTATGCTTATGTGCTGGAATGTTTTGTGGATATATCCTTAGGACTGGGGTCCACAACTACATTTTGGTTGATTGTAGTTTTCTGTAATGGTCTCCAGCTGTTGCAAAGTCAAGTTTCCTTAGTCTTCGCCAGGCAAGAGAACACCAATTGGTTATTCAATACCAAATGGTCAGTCCTGAAAACATATATACATGCAACATTATACAGACTAAGCAGGTTACAACTAGGAATATAAATGCATATGCATGTACATATATGTATACAACAACAAATAATGAAAAAAGAGGCCATGAATTTTGAAGAGACAAAGGAGGGTTATGTGGAAGTATTTGGAGGAAGGAAAGGGACAGAAAAAAATGATATAATTATAATGTCAAATATAAAAGAAAAATTTAAAATAATAAATCTTTTAAAAGTACCCTCACTAGTTCTACAAATTGGAGGAGCTCTCAATTTGTTGGAAGATGTCTTCTTGAAATTTGATCATCAACGAAGATAGAATTCATAGTCATTTTTCTTATCATTGTAAGAGAACAATTTAAGGGAGAGAAAGATTTATTCTGACTCATAATTTATGGGGACTCAGGTGATCACAGTAGGAGAAATAGGTCAGCAGTAACTGCATTTGTGGAGGCAAGAACTTGTGTTTATACTTATTACATCTTGGTAGATCAGGAAACAGAGACCTTGGACCAAAGTGAGGTCTAGCTATAACCCACAAGGCCCATCCTCTAGCAACTCACTTCCTATTCCAGTCTTCCAAAGCAGGACCACCATTGGGATCAGTGTACAAACACATGATCACAGCTGATAGATTACCTTCAAACTATAGCATTCTACTCCTGAACTTTATAGATTCATGATTATCTCATACTGAAAAATGCATTCAGTTCAATCTCAAGAGTCCTCACAGTGTTAAACAGTCCTAGCACAATTGAAATATGCAAACATTCCAAGTCTCTTTTGAGACTCCAGGCAAACTCTTATTTGAGAGTCCCTGTAAAAATAAAAATGATTAAGTTGTATGCTTTTAATTACAATGGCACTGAGTGAACATCTCCATTCCAAAGGGTGGAAAGAAGTACACAGCAAAGGAAGGATGAGACAAAACAGATGAAAACCCAGAATGGCAGACACCAAACCCAGAAGCTCTTCATCTGATATCAAGAGCTGGTATTGGCATCATCTATGGGCCACAAATGGTTTTGGGTTTTCCCACACCTACAGTCCAGTCACTTGTAGCACACATGGCCTCCTTCCTGGGCCAGCTCTCCTTCTGCCTTCACTTTTTCTTTATGATTTATTTTTTATTTTATGTGCATTAGTGTTTCACCTGCATGTCTTTCTGTGAGGGTGTTGGATCCCCTGGAACTGGAGTTAGAGATAGTTGTGGGCTGCCATGTGGGTACTGGGAATTGAACCTGGGTCCTCTGGAAAAGCAGCTAGTGCTCTTAAACACTGAGCAATCTCTGCTACCCCATTTTTTCTTAACAGGCATTCATGTTCCTGATATTTCCAAACTCTCAGGGTCCCCATTGAAAATTAGGTTTACTGTCACTGCTGCATAGATTGGTCAGTCTTCAAGGAATCCACTCTTGCTATTCATTGTATGACCTCTTCATCTGTTTTGTGGAACCATGGTATAAGACATAATAAGCCTTCTTCCATATTCTTCCAGAAAACCAGTTCTGAGGCCCAAGAAGAACATAGTCAGATTTATTACATAAAAAAACTCCAGTCCTGGCACCAATTTTTTGTTGTAGTTAGCTTATCTCACCTTTACGACAGTTTTATGAGGGGTATTTATTCTGGTTCATGGTTCAAGGAGAGGGTCCATATCTCCTCAGAGCAGATGAGGTAACTAAAGGAAAATTATAGCATGACTTGTTATATGTCCCAGCCAATAAGAAACGGAGAACTTGAGACAGAGTAGGGCCAAACTGTAACTCCCAAGGCCCACTCATAGCCAACCATTTCCTCAGCTAGGTTGCACCTTCTAAAAGCTCCAAAACCCATCCAATTAGCAGCAGCAGCAGCAGCTGGGGATCATGTGTTTGAACGTAAGTCTGTGGGGCAATCATACTGGTTTTATTTCCTGTACTCTAGGAGAAGATATATGCTAAATTCAGTATATACATTACTTGCTTAAAGTTTCAGCTGTCTATATGCTTAAAAATAAAATTATTTTCTTTGCATAAATCTAGTTATCAGATATAAACAGTTTATGACTTTCTCCCTTTTTTTCCTTTTCTTTATTTATTACACAAATATAATAGACTTTCTCCTTTTTATCCAGTACTTTTCCTCTAGAACAGTCTAGGGCTTAAAATTTTCCTATACTCCCCCTCCCCCCTTTTTTAAGAAAACTTGAATTTAAATTTTTATCTTCTTTCCTTTATTGCAAAAGCATAAATAAAATCTTCCTGTCTGCCTAACATTTTCTATTGAAAGTTCTGCTTAGACAATCTCTGTGGCACATTTTCTCTAGAAAATGGCATTTCCCTTAACTTGTAATTATATTCTTTGTACACATCAAATTCATGAGTAAAGCTTTTCATTGACTTAACAAATATTTACCACTATGCACTGAACTAAGTCATGCCTCAACTAGGTTTTCACTAAAATATGGTATCGATAAATTTATGGTAAGTATAATCTATAACAGAATCTTTAAAAGTTAGGCCAAGTGGGTTACTTCTCTATTTGTTATTTGTCAACCAGGCACAAGGGCCCCACACCCCAAACAACACAGACTATTGCTATCTCTCTTGGTTACTTACCATAACAAGATGGTAAGACCCTATTGCTGAAGGCACAACATACTTTGGTTGCAGGACATTAAAAAAAAAAAAATCAAGCTGGGACTAATTAGAACATTTCCTCCTCACTGGCTAGTTTTCATAGTGTCTAAAGATGTCATGCAGGCCACTAGTACAGGAGAAGAAAACATCAGTGGTATCACAAAATCCAGCCCTACATGCTACAATACTGATCTTATAAACAAGATATACCCACTGATACAATAATGGCACAGACATGGGAGTAATCAACTGCTTTTCGATAGTATTTGAGGCCTGTTTCACAGAAGAAAATTCAGGCCAGTAGGTGTAAACATGATGAAAATATCCCATGGCTTGGGATGTCGTAGGCCCTAGGAGGAAGTTACTACTATTGTTTTACAAAGTGACATGTCGTCAAATATTTTATACATATTAATGATTATATCTATAGATCAGTGCTGCCCTTAACCTTGACCAGATAAGCTTCTCTCTGTAGTGGCCAGCACTTAATGCATGCTCATAACTGATCAAAGCACAGAAAATGGGTGTCTATTTAGTATTCAACCCTAAATAGAACTCCTGTATCAAGTCCTACTCCACAAGGTTCAAGGAACTTCACAGAACGGGGTGGAGAGAAAGTAAGTACTGGAGGGTGTGAAATAGCATAGTGAAATGCTGTTTTCTGCACATGGCATGACCATGGTACCCATAAAGCTATTGTTACGTGTACAGGATAAGTCAACAAGATCAGTCACCAGCTCAAAAGGCAGCACTGCTCAGAGCCACAGTAAATATTAAAAGGGTGTAGGAAAATGCAAGGAAAGTAGTGAGGCAGACTGTTTAGAAGAAAAGTGGGCTCAGCAATTAGATTTTTCTGTGAAAAAATACATCCTGAGAGTCTGTTACTATTCTCGAGAGCCAGACCTGCTCCTAGTGTTTAGAGTGGGTACCCCATAAGTGAATATTATGTAGACAACTGTGCAGAGGAGTAGGTATATCTTCACCTGAAATTGAAGTCAGGGGACCACTAAACACAGTCCTGGCTCCAAGTAATGCTTTCCTCTTTCCTTCATTTCTTTTAGTAAAATAAACTTCCTTCCATATCGAACATTAGATAGTAGCAGAAGTTTGTGTGAGCTATTGTCAACAAATACTCAAATGTGACATAACTTTTGTATTCTTGTTTAGATATCTCATTGATAGACAGGCAGACAAGGAAAATGTGTTGTATCAAGTCTAAAGTGAACAGAAGATAAGCATCTCAAAAACAGGATGGGGAGGTTTTACTAGGGAATTAAATTCCACCTGAGAAGCCTGCTATGACAAAGAGAAGTCTTTAATTTGTAAGCCCCTCTTGAACAGACTGGCCCTCTCTAGCAAATAGTGAAGATATCTCCAGAGACTATCTCCCACAGTGGCTCAAATTTATATAAAATAAGGGACTGTGGAACAAAAATGCCTTGAAGTAATGCAGTTATTAATGTTAACTTGGAAAACTTATATTGCCTTCCTGGCCCTCAGCTCCATGATCTGCAACAGCAGCCCTTCCCAATTTGTCTTCTGTCTAGTCAGTTCTGTTCTTTGTGTGATGTGTTCTACTTGTGAAGGTGCTTAGCTTCACTGGCTTTTCTTTTTGTTCTTGGCATTAAAACATGTACACATATGCACATTCTCTCTCTCTTTCCTCTCATAAAAGAAGCATGTTGGAGTTGCTAGTTAAATGCTAGTATGAGCTAAGAGGAAATAAAGGATGATGTCAGATAAAATATCTGGGTTCATGCTTCCATCAGTAACTGTAGTGCCTCCTTCCCCTGGCTCTTTACCTTGTTGTCTACAGACACAAAGGACCATCAAGGATGGTCTGTAATAAGATCTATAACTTTCAACCTAGATTTAGCTCTCCCATGCTTAATGTCAATGACCTTTAACAAATTACCTGAATTTTATGGGTTTCTTTGCCCTTGAAATGCTTGTAATCCTAAGCACCTTAAGAGAATAATCAACATGCCTACAGGAAAATTATGGCGAAATTGAGAGGCGGAATTTGGTTTCCTGAGAGAAATCATTGTTATTCAGCAGCTGTGATGCGGTGATTTGTTCATAAAAGGGTAGGAATCCTCCTTACACATAGCTAAGAAGAGCTGGCCACCAGACTAAGCTAACCAGTGTGTTGGAGAATGTGGAATTTCCAGTCATGACTGGCTCAGCAACCCTTAGCTGGGCACTGTTAGAGTTTAAGGGAAAATAATCACTAATGGTAAAGGAAAAATCAAAAGATTTTCTATATTTTTCTATACATAGGAAACAACAATACCCTTTGAAGGGGAGGGAGAAACAGAAGGAACAGGAGGAAGAAGAAAGCTTGAAACCATAACCAGAAAAAGAGAAGACTCGTCAAATACCCTTAAGTATTCAACTGTTGTGTTTATGACTGAAAAAGGTCAATGTGTATATATATATATACCTCTGTGGTGGTATTGTGTTCCCCAAAATATTGTGCACCCTAATAAACTTATCTGGGGTCAGAGAACAGAACAGCCACTAGATACAGAAGCTAGAAAGTGGTAGCACTCACACCTTTAATCCTAGCCTTCTGGAGGCATGGATCTCTGTGAGGGAAACAGCCAGGTATGGTGACTCACGCCTTTAATCCCAGGGAGTGGTGGCAGAAAGCAGAAAGATATATAAGGCATGAAGACCAGAAACTAGAAGCATTTGGTTAGTTAAGTTTTTAGGCTTTGGAGCAGCAGTTCAGCTGAGATTCATTTGGATAAGACTCAGAGGCTTCCAGTCTAAGGAAACAGGATCAGCTGAGGAACTGGAGAGGTGAGGTAGCTATGGCTTGTTCTGCTTCTCTGATCTTCCAGCATTCACCCCGATAACTGGCCTCAGGTTTGATTTTATTAATAAGATTCTTTAAGATTCATGCTACATACCTCTCTCTGTGTATATCCGCATAGGGTCTGATTTCCATTTTAGCTTAAACACATACATATGCACCTGTTCACACACATGCACATGTTTATTATATACTACCTAAATGTAACAGAAATTAGTATAAAAATATTCTCTTCATATATCTAATTTTTATTATTTACAGTACATATGAATTTACTGTAATTTTAGACTTTTAAATGGTTTATGGTTAAATATGAAGTCATTATAAGTATCGGTGAAAAAGTAAATACTAAGAATCAACTGATGTTCAGATAAAATCAATGACTCAGATAAGATCATAAATCTAATATGCATCAGAACTGGAGTTTAATTCTATCCATTCAATTCCACTTCTCAAGGTTTACAAACAGCAGTATTACCACAAGGATGCTTTGGGGAAAATGTCAGTCAAGGAAAAATGTATGTGACATTTTTGGAATACTGCATCTATATTCAAACTTGTTCACAAAACAACACAGCCATAAACAGTTACCATGAAAGAGGTTGCTGTCCATAAGGTGAACTCTAGTTTATGAAAGAAGGGAACTGGAAAGGATACAGATCTTGTCAACAAAGATGTAATAATACTAATAAAGAGCGAGAAGACTCAGAAGTTCTCTCCTGTCTAGTCCAGCAAATACTGAAGTCTGGAAAAGATAGGAAAATGATTATACTGAATGGGAAATTAATGTTCATAATAAGAGAAAGACTACCAGAATGTTGAGCTGTGTTAAATAAATTCAAGCCTCTAGAAGCAAGCAAATTAAGTGCTTTAGCACCAAATAAAAGCAAATTTTTGGTTGATCATGTGCTTTTGTAATGTTTAAAGGGCATTGGAAGTAAAAAAAAAAAATAGGAACATCCTTTCGAGAGAAAATTTTCTGTAATGTGTTGATTATATACATGTACATAGCAACAACAGCAATAACAACACACACACAATTATAGTGCCAAAAGTTTTAGAATGTGACCCCAAATATAATTAATATATTCTTACCAAAGCAGTTAGAGAATGAGACTGCTATCTGCAGTCTCTTCCCATTTTTATCATGCTATATTAATTATACAAAATGTTTTTCTCATTATGACACTTTCATACATGTATATAATATATTTTTCTCATACTTGCCCCCATTACCCTCTCTTGTCCCCTTTGATAATTATTCCCTTAAGCTTCCCACTTAGACACATTTCTACTTCCATGAATATTGTTATGCATTTTTTGTGACCCAATGGCTTTTGCTAGGGTTGCTTATAGGAGGTTACTTACAGGAGCATGGGCACTTAGGGTACACTACTGAAGAAAATATCTCTCCTTCTACTAGAAACCAATAATTGCCTATGAATTCTCCAGAGAGAGCCACCTACCTCTATGATAGGATATTAACTCTCAGTCTTGTGCAGGTAATCTCAGCTGCTTAAAGGTCAAGACTACAATGGCTATATTATACCCAGAAGATAACACTGGTCAACACTCACATTATTTTATCATCCTTTGAGTTATATTCCCTGAGTCTTGGAGGGGGTGGTATAGATGTCCCAATTTATGGTTGATCATTCAGTTATCAAATATTCTCCAATATTTGGCCTACTTTGAGTCTTTGCAGTTACCACTGCCCACTGTGTTCCACATAGATACTCCACAGAAAATAGCAGATTGGTCAGAATTGCCTTTCTCTTCCTCCATCTTGCCAATTACAGTATTTTCCCCTTTCCCAATGTCATCTCCTTCATTATAGTACCTTAATTCAGGATCTAGGATTCACATATATGTTAGCTTCTTAATGTGCATACATTGAGAGACTTCAATATAAATTCTTTAAAATGTGGGGTTTTTTTCTTTTGATTTTTTTGGTGTTTTTCTTGTTGTCATTTTAAGCTGAGGTCCCACTATGTAATTCAGGCTGTTTTTGAACTCATCTGCTCCATCTTTCTAACTGCTGGGATTACAGAAATGAAATAGCATGTTTGGCTCTGAAAGTATTCTTTTACATAGGATTATAATACACAAATATATTTGTGTGTCCTTAGTCAAGATAAAAAATTAGCCTGAAATAATTGTTGCTATCATTGGTAATAGAATTTTCTGGTTGTTATTCTACCTAAAGACTCTGGGCCAATCAGATAACAGAAAAGATTCTTTGAGTGGGAACTCATGCCCAGGGTCAGTGCATGGTATAATAACAGGGTAAACAAATGAGAGCTCTTGATCTCCACAACAAACTGAAAACTAAAAATTATCTCTCAGAATAAGTATTTCCAATTTGTGTACAGTCCTCTACCTTCCTAATTGGTCCTTCTGTTCCACTAGCCTTAACCAGTGGAAATGAAAAGGGAATAGCAAGGAGAGAAGGGAGGAAAACTATAGTGTCTACATGTTAATCTAAACACACATCACTTGTAATTCTCATAAAAAGTTATTTGGGGAAGATTGTTGTCTTTATTTTACAAATAACAACAAAGACAAAACTATAGTGGATTTTTCCAAGAGCACAAAGCAATGAAAAACATTTGTAGGCACATGCCAGCCACATCTAACCAGATGAATGACATTCTAAACCCTCTTGTATGATTCACCAACCTCTAGTCTTCCAAGTTGAAGGAATAGGCTCATGTCTAAATCCCCAACTTAGTCAATTAAAATCTGCATCATGAACCAGTTGATAAGCATGTGGAGTAGAATTAGGTCTGTTCCTTACTCATTGTATGCCTGAAGATAGCTTGCTTTGAAAATGTGTCACGTCTGTATTAAAGGAAGAGTGAAATCAAGTAAGTAAACTACCACTGGCCTCCAAGGAAAGAATAGTTCAAAGCAGAAAATATATGAATCTTTTCCCTTATCATATAGAAGTACCAAAAAGGGTGCATTTGGTTAAATATTTGGGAGTACTTTTCCTGTGTCTTATGGAAATACTTGTTTACTGCGGCGAGCTCCTCGACCAGCGAGGAAGAACAACCACCATTCGAGGATTCTTCTCAGATCACACTTTATTGGAGCACTTCTTGATTGAGGGAGAGCGGGAGGTGAGGGGCCCCAAGAACCAAAAGGCAGCTGCTTATATAGGGAACCAAGCGAACGGGTCAATCTATGATTGGATCCCACCAGAATGCAAGCACGGGGAGCCACGGGATAGGCTGAGGACATAAGGCCAAATTACCATATACGCGCATGCGCAAGCATCGAGGCGCGCAGCCCAGCAAGCACAGCCAAATATGGAGTTGTTTACAGCAAAGCTGTCAGGAAGTCGGCGCCATCTTAGAATGGCAGCTCCCTATATCTCCCCCCTCTTTATTAATTAAGCAACAGGAGAGAGTAGAGGTCCGATCTCTGATAAGACCTTCAAGTACCCTTTTTTCAGAGATGGGATATTGGTACTGACCCATATGCAATCGGACTTGCTCTCCTTGAAGGAAGGAAAACGTCCTACTCTCCAAGTGCAGTGCATGAGCCTGGCATCCTGTGCCCAATACAAATACTTCACCCAATCAGGTCCCCACCTCATGATGTGTTGACCGATCGAAGGTGAGTAAACAAGATAATGGTCCACATACCTTCCCGAGTGCAATGGACTAACTAGTCCTAGGGGTGCAAAGGCTATGTGAACTTATTATTTGTTCTTTAAGGCAGAAAGCCAGATCTGAGGGGAGGAGCCACACTCCAGAGCGGCCAATGCCTGAGTGATAATGACCTTGTCCTTTTAGTACGTGCTCGCAAACGGCAGACCAACCACAGACAAAGCACACACCCTCCAAGACAGCATGCCAAAAATATATCCACCCCCACCCACTCCTTAAACAGGGAAAGGGCAGAAGAAATCCAGGAAGTTAATCCCTCCGCCAGTCCGGTGTCCACCTAGGTCGAGTTCACCGTGATGATAGCCACCCTCAGTTGTTCCATCAGGTTGTCGAATTCTCCCGTCCAATTGCCTAAAAGATAACTGGACAACTGTTTAGACAGATTTACAGCATGGGTAAAGTTTTCATACTGGATACTAGTCACACACAACCCAGCATAATTCTATTGACAGCCGAGCTGGGCAATCTGCCAAAGGGTGTCAATTTGCTCTTATTGGCCACAGCCTCTTCATTAGCAAACTCAATCAGGAAGGCCTTCCAATCTAAGTATTGGCCTGGGCTCAAGCACGCACGTGCAAGCCCGCTCCAATCATTGGGTGTCATGCAGTACCTGTTTAAGGCCTCCACCTGGGCTACAGTGAAAGAAGCTGTGATCCCGTAGGTCCGCACAGACTCAGCCAAGGATTTTATTACCTTAAAATCTAAAGGCTCATGATACCGCTGTCCCTGTGGATCCTGGAATACTGGACAGGCTAGGTGTAACTCAGTTCTTACTGTCTGACCATTCTCTACCGCTTCACTGTAACCCTGATCCTCAAGACAGTCTCTTACCAATTCCCAGACTGGTCTTACCCCACTCTTAAGTGTCCCTTGTTCAAAAGCAAAATCTAAATCCTTTCCCAGTTTCTCTCAGGAGGATATCGTGAGGCTTCCAGAAATGGCAAACTATGGGACAAGGATGTCACATTCCTGCAAAAATCTCTCTAAGGTACTCTTCTTTAGTTTTAATTTTTTTAATACAGTAGCTCCTTAAGAGCCAGAAAAATTGGGTGCGAAGAAGAAGCGCCCATGTCTAAACTTTTCAACCTTTTAAACAATGTTTCACTTTCACTCTTGGTAACCTTTTAAACAATGTTTCACTTTCACTCTCTCTTTGCCTACAGAGAAGAGCAAAAACCTCCTAGCTTTCACTTTCACTTTTGGCTCGTCCTGCTCTCTCTTTGTCTGCAGAGAAGAGCAAAAACCTCCCCGCTTTTGTCGCAGGTTCCCAATTTGCCTGGGATTTCCTTTAACCCCGCTTTTGTCGCGGGTTCCCAATTTGCCTGGGATTTCCTTTAACCCCGCTTTTGTCGCGGGTTCCCAATTTACCTGGGATTTCCTTTAACCCTGCTTTTGTCGCAGGTTCCCAATTTACCTGGGATTTCCTTTAACCCTGCTTTTGTCGCGGGTTCCCAATTAACCTGGGATTTCGCCGCTCCATGTGTTGGGTTCTGAATCCCCTTCGACCCCTCACCCGGTGTCCGAGTTTCCCGGTGTCCGAGTTTCCCGGTGTCCGAGTTTCCCGGTGTCCGAGTTTCCCGGTGTTCGAGTTTCCCGGTGTCCGAGTTTCCCGGGTTTCGGCACCAGCTGCGGCGAGCTCCTCGACCAGCGAGGAAGAACGACCACCATTCGAGGATTCTTCTCAGATCACACTTTATTGGAGCACTTCTTGATTGAGGGAGAGCGGGAGGTGAGGGGCCCCAAGAACCAAAAGGCAGCTGCTTATATAGGGAACCAAGCGAACGGGTCAATCTATGATTGGATCCCACCAGAATGCAAGCACGGGGAGCCACGGGATAGGCTGAGGACATAAGGCCAAATTACCATATACGCGCATGCGCAAGCATCGAGGCGCACAGCCCAGCAAGCACAGCCAAATATGGAGTTGTTTACAGCAAAGCTGTCAGGAAGTCGGCGCCATCTTAGAATGGCAGCTCCCTATAGTTTACAATGGATGCTTTTCCTCAGGGTTGCATTTAACCATAACTTACCTTAATTCTTTATGTGGTAGGTACACAAGTGAAAAGGAAGCTCTTTGAGGTACTAATGTCAGCCCAGAGGAGTAACATCAGGAATTACATATGAGCTACCCAAATGATATGATACCTCTATGGTCTGAATGCTTGTATGTTCTCAAATTTATATGCTGGAACTTGACACATAATGTGATAGTATTAACAGTTGATGTTTTTAGGTTGTTGTTAAGTCATGAAGGCAAGTCCTCTTGAGTGGGACTCGCTTCTCCTAAACGAAGCTTGGGGGAGCCTCATACTCTTCTACCATGTGAGGACAGACAAAACCCACCATTGAAAGAAGAAAACCCTTAGAAGACATTGAATTTGTTGGTATCTTGGTATTGGACTTCCTACCTGAAAATGCATGCTGTTTAGAATTACCCAAGCCTGAGGCATTGTGTTGTAGAAGCCCAGACTGTGGTTATAGTGCAATGTGACTGGGGATGAACTGGGATAAGAACATAATCCTCAGCAACAATTTCTCAGAGGATGATTGCTAGGGAATAGGGGGCAATCCCGTGTACACTCCTTCTCCATATGTCCTACTAAATACAAATATCTGAGGAAGAAAAACACTAATGTTTTTGTGGGCCATGCATATTAATTTGATCAGCTCACACAAAAAATTTTGTCATTAAATGAGGAGAGGACAGACATGTGCCAAGCAAAATTCAGGACTGATGATTTGAGGTCTCACTAGTCATATCCATCATCTATTCTTCTGAATTGTTATGAGAATAAAACAAATAAGAAGACAGAATATATTTCAGTGTTGAAAAACTTAGTTGCATGAAAGTGAAGTTTAACCCTGTAATCTATTCATGCTGCAAAAAATGTTTATTGAACACCTAGGAGGTGCCAAAACTAATGCTGCTGACTAATAATTCTAAACACTGGTCTTAGATACTGCAAACTAACCTGTGTGGATTGAAGTCATCTTTTAGATACTGTGGTGAATACTGATGGAGATGAGCAAAGAAGTAGCTGCAAACAAACACATTCTTTTTCTTGAATCTCAGACACTGGTGCAATTGGCTGTGCATAACAGCAAGACATTCTCTGCCTTTGTCTCCTAACTTCAGTTCTTTCCTTTTTCATGGCATAGAGGATGCTCTCATCTCAGTATTTAGAAGTAGGATGTTGGGGGCGGGGGGAGAAGTAGGATGTCCATAGTAGGTCTCTTCCATCTCAGTACATGGTCCTGGGGATACCTGTGATTTTTGTTTGTTTGTTTGTTTTTGGTTTTTCGAGACATGGTTTCTCTTATAGCTTTGGAGGCTGTCCTGGAACTCGCTTTGTAGATCAGGCTGGCCTTGAACTCACAGAGATCCACCTGCCTCTGCCTCCCAAGTGATGGGATCACAGGCATGTGCCACCACTGCCTGGTGATACCTGTGACTTTTATTCATTGTGCACTTCACACTTATACCCACTTCTTAAACCAAGAGCCAAATCTAACCTTGTTAGAAGTTCTTTCAAGATGATCTGATAACTTCCTCAGCAAGAGGTGGGAGAGTGGATGAAAAAAGGTAAAGGCTGATAGAAAGCACAATTGATTAACTAAATCAATTTATTTTAACTTCATTCCTCTTCTAGAAGAATATATCCACTGGTCTTTCTCATAAACTTTAACATTCTACAATGCAAATCAAATATAACTGAGAAAGATTTATTTTAGTGGATTCTGTCATTGTTTAGAGGAAGCATCAGCAACAAGCTTTCTGCCCAAGGCTTATTTACAGTGTATCTCCTAAGACTACTGAAAACTGGTGTCTGATGATTTCCTTCCAAGCTCTCATAGCAAGACAAAAGCTACTGTAAAGATAAAACTCAATCAATCCAAATCAGATTGATGAGTTAGATTTGTTTCCCCAAATGAAATTAATGTAATCTTTCATTTTTCTAAAAATATGCAGTCATTGGAGTAATTTTCTTAGGCATGAAATAACAGAGATTAGTTCCTCTACTCTTCTGTTTTCCCTTTTTAAGAACCCACATTTTAAACTTTCCATTATAGAAGTCATTCAAATGATCAATTGAGACTTATTGAAGGTATGTCTTGGGGCCAGTGGAATTGCTCAGCAGGTAAAATCAGAACATGAGTTAGATCCCCAAAGTCATGGTGAAAGGACAGAACTGACTCTTGGACGTTGTCCTGTGACCTCTATATGCACACTCTAGCTTGTGCATGCACAGTTACATATCATAAACACATAGCTCCAATTGCTCATATATATGCATATAAAAATTACATATAATGTTAAAAGAACCACATTAATCTATGACACACAAGGATATGAATGGGGAATGTTTGGGAGGAAAGTTACAGTTTGAGACTGAAGGTATGGATAAGGCAAAAGCAGAAAAACAGCTCATAGCTGATCATAAGCATAGAATTCATTCCCTCTGTTTGGCACAGTATTTAACTGCTATTTAAAACAAAATAAACAAGAACAACAACAACAAAAATACATTATTCTTTTTGCCTAAGGAGCCAACATGTTATCTGTTTGTCATGTCTTGGTAGAATTCAAATGTGAGAATAAAAGCTGAGCATTCAATTTTGCAAATCCCAAGTGAGACAGGAAACCTTCCTCAGAGAACAAATTATTGAAGAATTACTAGCTAATTACTTAGCTGCCTCCTTAAACCAACATGAATGTACAAGCAACAAAAACCTACAATCCTGTTTGCCTGGGCCTGGAGCAAAATCATCACAGAACATTCCCAAGTCTCTTTTATTTCCAGTAGAAAAGAATAAAGTGTTTCTTGTATTTTCTTTTCCTCCAACCTCAACCCTGCATTGGATGCATAGGGTTTTGTGAAATCAGATAAGGAACAAAGAACAAGACAGTGAGGTCAACAGCCAAGGTTACAAATTTAGAGCTAAATTCTGACCGATGCTCTCATACAGACACATCCAAGCCTTTTTGAGCTTTACAATGAATTGTTTAATAACAACACCTATTTATTAGTTAAATCTGTCCAACTGGGTATCTTTTTCATCAAATAATAATGGTCATGGGCTCCTTGGTGCAAAATGTAAATGGTAGGATGAAGACAGGAGAGGAGCCAGCATGCAGACATTCTACTTGATGGGAAAGTTCATTCTCTGAGTGTGAAGATGGCTTATGACTTAACATTGGTATTTGTGCCATTGGTGGTAAGGACAGAGTATAAAAATGAAAAGTAGGTCAAGCAATGGCCTGCCCTTTTAGACCTTTACTTATTATAACCACATAAATAAGAATTTGCTTTCTTCAGAATCAATAAAAAGATGTTTCCCTTTGGAAATTAAGATGTTATCTCTAATATCTAAACAACCCTAGTTTTACATTGATCTATATTTCTGACTTTTTTATTATTTTGACTAAATCTTATTTTATCTATTAATAAATTTTAGTGACTTCTAGGAAAAATATCAAGTAATCAAAAAATCTAGTCTAGGTTATAACATCTGTCAGTTGTGTGACCCTAGGAAAATGACCAATTCAGAGTCTCTGTTTACTAATCTGTAAAAATGGGAACCAGATCTCTGCAATAGGTTACTGTGAATATCAAACTAAGTTAAACTTAGAAAAGTTATTTTTGCTAATATATATTTGGCACATAGCAGATATAGTGATTAACTGATTTGTGCCATGCCCTGATCCAGGCTGGTAAGATGCTATATATCATCAAGTGTCATGAGGAAATAGTGGGGCCTGTGCTGTGGCAGAAGCACACCTACCAGAAGGTAAGGGAACCGAGAGAGTCTCTCATTCAGTTTCAGAGTTTCAATCACTGGATAAGTGCTAGTGACTATTTTCAGAAGAGATAACAAAGGCCCATGGGTGCGGTTTGGGGACACAGATAGCATACAGATAGCAACTGAGAAGAGGTGTACACAAAATACAAACATGCAACTATCTTCTCCTGTTATGCCTGTACCAGCCATGCTAATCTCACAGACACCATCAGCCCCTGAGAAAGGGAGCTGGAGCCTGTGAAAAGGGCGGTGGATTTATGGAAAAAGCAAGAGGGGTGGAAATATCAAGCTTGACTATTGAGTATTCCAGCATCTGTCAGAGATGCCTTGGGGATGTTGGACCTGTCTACTGGGGCCCAGCTGTCAGCTGAGTCCTCCTGACATCCAACAATGAGCAGTTGAGAGGTCAGGAGGGAATGGGGCATGGAGGACAATGAGATTCCGATGCTATAGAAAAAGGAACAATTGGGACAGAGGGAAAAGGAGCCAAGTGTTTCAGAACTGTGTGGAATGGGCGGCTGCAGTGATAGGGAGAAGCAAATGTGAAGATAACATTAAAATGACTGGATTTCTACGGGGGTGTCAGGAAACAAGAGGAGAGACTCAATCCTGGTTATTCTGTTTAGAAGAGAAAAGGTTAGGCTGGCCAAAGAACAGGTTCTTTTGTTCCTGACCTTGGGCTTCTCTGTCAGGAACATGGATTCACTCTGCCACAGGAGTCTGCTCTTGTGTAGCTCAGTCATTCATACTTTTGTCCACTCACTGACTATTTAACTCTTGATATTGATCAGAGTTTGGAATATGCTAGTGAAAGACAGCTACAGTTTATCTTTCTGACATTGATGAGCTATGAGCTCTTGGCAGAGACAGATTTGGAAGCATGGTATTGCAGCTGAGTAAGTTCTCTTGCGGGTTTGAGTCTAGTTCTTTGTGAGGAGTAGAAAAAGAAGTTAGTAGATCACAGAGTAGGGGAACCTCACTCCTGGGTAGTGACTGTGTACAGAGAAGGATCAAAGAAGCTGCCAAAGGCATATGACATTGACTCCATCTCCTGAAATTTAAGCAGAAATCTGATAGACAAAACAACCAAGGGAAGGCAAGGAAGCTGGTAACTCATTCCTTAAAGATAAAAAGTTAGAAATCAAGTAGGAAATACTTGACTAATAAGATCCTAAAATGTCCAAAGGACTAATTGGTTGATGCTCAGATGGGTTATTTAGGGTAGCCCCAGTGAGCAAAAGAAAACTCTAGTCAGATAATTGTATGGATAGATGTTATTTTTGTATATTTGTAAGAACTAACAACCCCTGAGCCTCTGATCAGCCCTTGCTGGAGACTTTCAGTGACATATTTAACATGGAATAGAAGTCTCTATTTACCTCTGGTAAAAGAAAATTGGCAGCTAGGTGAGGTGCTTGGATCAGGTATTTTGATAAAAACAGGAAAGAATAGGGATATCATGTGGGAGAAGAGTAGAACAATGAGGTTGCAACTGTGCTACATACATCCAAAGGGCTATATGAGATGATATTTGTAAGGACATTTTTTTCCCTTAATTCCTAAATCAATTGATTTCCTTAGACATTTTGATCTGGAGTCCATAGAAGATACTGTCTTTTCAAATGAAGAGTTTACAGTCTTACTCATGATTGCTGAGAGTCCTTTGTCAGGAAAGATTCTGAGGAATTTCCATGGTCAGAGAAAGTGGGTCATACTTGATTATGATGTATGTATGGCTGAAGTTAATGAAGTCATTTCATATGTTTGCCATTCATGAGCACAAACATAATTTTATGTTGGAAAATATTAATAACAGGTTGTAAAGGGGCAGTATGAAGCTGGCCTACTGATAGGGTAGGTCTTAGCCATATGATACTACTTGACTTTAATTATAACTAAATAAATTTAAATATATCCTCAGATGTGCCAGCCAGATTTGAAAAATTCAATGACTATTGGACATATACTTCATTGGAATATAAGATAAAAATGCAGACTCTGATTCATTCCAGTTAGAATGAATGCCATCAAAATATAAATAAGGGTGCCAGGGGTGAGGAGAAAATGAACTTTAACATACTGTTGGTAGAAATGTAAATCATAATAACCATTGTGGAAAACAGTATGGAGTAACTTAGAAAATCAGAAGTAAAGGTGCCACATGATTTAGCAATCCCACAGCACAGATGTCCAAAGTAGAGACACATCTGCATGCCTGTTTATTGCAAAATTATCCCCAACAGCAAAGATATACAATCAAACGAGGGGCTTATTGAGAGACAAATAGATATAGAAAATGTATTTCATATATACAATGGGATATAATTCAGCCATAATAAGAATGGAAGCTAACCATCTGTAAAAACAAAAATGGAACTTGAAGACATTATGCTAAGTGAGATCATATAGGTTCAGAAAGACAAATACCACATGTTTTTACTCATGTACAAGCTGAAAAGTCAGGTCTTATGGAAGTGGAGAGGATAATAGTAATTACCAACAGCATGGAAAAGGGAAGAGGAGGGGAGGGGATGCCTATTGGGAGCAACGGTGCAATTAGCCAGAAGGAATCACTTCTTAAAGTTCCGTAGTTCAATGGGGTAACTAAGCTTGATGGCAATTAATTATATATTTCAAACTAGAGAAGGAGATGATTTTTTAAATGTAAATAAATGATTTTTCAGATTAATATGTCAAGTTTCCAGATCTAATCATTGTGCATTGCATATGTGCACTGAAATATCACATTGTAACCATTAAAAATAAATAAAATTACATGTCAACAAAATATTTAAAACATAACCCAAAAGTCAGAATCCCACTGTGAAATTCCAGTCCTGACAGATGTTACTCATATGCCCTGTAGAGGTACACTCTGCCTTGTGCCTCAGACTTCCATGTAAAAATTCAAAACTGTTGCTGCAGATATAATGCTACAGTATGCATTACATTATTTCATAAATGCAAAAAAGTAAGAGCATTTTTAACCCTTGACTAGCATTCAATTAGTATTATCTTTTAGAATAATTATCTACCCATATATATGTTACAACCTAAGGGTATAGATAAAGTTCCAGATCCCATCTATTCCTTTCTACAGTTGTATCAGGCAGTTTCCAACAGAGAACATCATTTCACATTCATAACACCCTCTCCTTGCCACCCTACACATCTCCCTCTTTGCTCAATTTCCTTATGTTGTGCAATGGAATCTCCCATCCTGGGAGCCCATGCCTGCTTCTCCCCCATTTGCTTTGCCTGATGCTCACTTTCCCAGGGAATCCAGGCTCCTAAGGACAGCTGCAGCTGCTCCATCTGCCTGCAGCTGCTGCTCAGAAGCAGGGCAACATGTCAGCAGTGCCCCCTCCCAGGGCTGATTTTCTTTCTCATTTATCCTTGAAAATCTTGTTGGACTGTGCCAACTGTGGGCACAATATCAGCTGCCCCCTGTCTGTCCCTGATGCTTTTGCTCAGGGACCTTTGTATTCAGGCTCCAGCTGAGTCACACACTCCAGACTATAACCTAATAATTCCTTCTGATGGCTTTCGTGAGTATTCAAAACCACTTATATCCCCTTGGGTCACCTTTTCTCTTTGCTCTGATTCTGCATTAGTCCCTTTCCCCAGCCCAGTGTGGCAGAGATCTCACCCTACTAGGAGGAATTGTAGATGGTGATGAAGGTAATAATGACTAGAAATTAGTAAAGAAGAGAGTGCCAGATCTTTTATACTACATATCATGTTAAGTATGCTTAATGTCATAAAAATCACTAAATAGTTTTGTTATTATTTTGCAGATAAAGACTTTGAAGTTTAGAAAATTATGAAATTTGTCCAAAGTCAGTGGTAGTATGTGACAAACCTGGTACTTATCTAGGGTTTATTGGATTGTCAATCTAAAAATAAATCATGAACCTCTAAAGACTATGAAACAGACTTTTCTTCATCTGCACAGTTGGTGAAGATAGTTCTGCTTGTTACACCATGACATTAGTGAAGACATGCCCAGTGACTGAATAGAAAGTTTTACCTTGCAGCCTAAGTTTTCAAGGGAATGGAATTATATGGGAAGTCCTGTTGTGGAATACTACTTTAACTAGGCAAAGATGTGCTACATTTGTTTATGCTGAGGAATACTCCTTTAACTGTGTAAAGTTGTGTTAAATTTGAATACTGCATTTGTTTAGCAATGTAAGGATGTTTGTTTAATTGTGTAAAGATGTATTGCATTTGTTTCACCTTGCCTGCCTAAGTTACCTGATTGGGCTAATAAGGAACTGAATGACCAATAGCTAGGCAGAAGAGGGATGGGCAGGGATGGCAGACAGAGAGAATAAGAAGGAGGAGAAATCCAGAGAAGAGGAAGGGGGAAAGAACGAGGGAGAAAGAAAAGGAGATACCCGGGGTTAGCCAGCCAGGAAGCTGCCAGCCAGCCAGACACAGCAGAAGCAGGAAAAGTAGGACATACAGAAAGAAAGCAAGGCAAAACGCCCCGAGGTAAAACACAGATAAAGAGAAACAGATTAAAATAAGAGCTAAGCTAAGGCTGAGCATTCAGAACTAATAATAAATCCCTGTGTCATAATTTGGGACCTGGTTGGTGGCCCAAAAGAAAAAGCCTGTTACAAACCCTGAAAAAGAAACTTCAGTTTCTCCAAACAGGGAATTAGGGTTTGCATATAAAATGCTCATGTGTTCAAAGTTTGGTCTCCAAATTATAGACCCAATCTTTGAAAGTCAGTTGGGTTATGAGGACTACAACCTAGTTAAAAAAAAAAAATTAGCTCATTGATTTATCATAATTGAATAGATTCTTAAGAGATGGTGGAAAGTGTAGAACATGGGGCTTGATGGTTGGAAGCAAGTTGCTGAAGCATACTATTGAAAAGCTCTCTCTCTCTCTCTCTCTCTCTCTCTCTCTCTCTCTCCTCATCACCACAAGTTCATGGTCATAAGATCAAGTGACATTAACTGGAATCATGAACCACAAAATAATAATAATAATGATAATAATAATAATGCCTTCATTCACTATTATATTTCCTCAAATATTTTGTCACTGTGATTAAAATAAAAACCTACCACAACAAATCATGTAATTTTTTTTGTTGCTCTGAAGACATAAGTAAAGATTACACTCAAGGAGGATTGGTTCACAGTATGGTGGGCCCTAGGGTTTGGGCAGCAGGAACCAAAACAGAGAGTTCTTGCCTCAGATACACAGAGGCAACAGCTGCTTGTTTTCTTTTAATATACAGCTGAGTTTCCTACCTGTCCAATGAATGACCTAGCCCTCCAGAATAATGTCTAAAAGGTTTGATATGTTCAAATTAGAGAAATTGGACCCATAATCCTTTATTCTCATCTTGATTCTCTTGCTTTGTTCTCTAAAACTGTGCTGCTTCAACAATGTTTATTTTATCTTCCTTTTTCTCTATAGTTTTTAGTTGTACAAAAATCATTCTAAATAAAATACAACTCAGTTGCCTGGTTAGGGGCATGGCTCAGTTGGTAGTGTATTTGCCAAGCAAGTACTAAACCCTGAATTCACTCTAACTCCACATAAAAACCAAACATGTTAGCATACAGCTGTAATCCTAGCACTCAGGAAACCAATATCAGTGTTTCTTTGTAAAAATTTATTTATTCTCATCTTTTATCTCTTGCCCTGGAGGCTGTCAATCTAATAAGTACCCTAAACAGTCTCCCCTCTTCAGTAACTGAAAACATAAAGGATATATAAATTGAAATAGAAATTTAAGTCATAGGACCTGTCATCATGAGTCCCTAAACTGTGAAAGATGAAGGATATAGGGACCACAGAGATACCCAGGGAATCTTTTACCAGACATTTCCATCCAGACCTGTGGGGTATATTGAACAGTTTTAGTAATTAAGGAGAGCATTCAGGAAAACTTACTGCGTTGAGTTAAGGTGAGTAGCAATTTCACTTTGTGGTGATCAGAGGACAATGTGAACAGACTAGCAAAGAAAAGGAGCGAGCATGGAATGAGTGTCTTCTGGGCTTAAGGGAAGAATTAGTGGTGTATGTATGTCTAGAACTGTACATTTGGGTGTACAAAATTATGTTTGGAAGTCAGAGGGCTATCCTCTTTAATGACAGGAGTTTCAGTTCAGAGCCTTTAAATCTCTGTGTGTCCATGGATGTGCAAATGAGTACATACTTGTGTTGTTGAGTATAGGCATTCACATAATCACAGTACAGGAAGAGGCCAGAGGTAAAGCTTAGTTGTCTGACCTTCTCCTCTTATTGATCACTGTGCTGTGTAGACTAAGCTAGCTGGCCTAAAAAATTCTGCAGATTAAGCTGTCTCTGCCTTCCATCATGTGCTACTGCAGCCTGCTTTCTGTGAGTTTTAAGGGTCTGAACTCAGGTCCTCACACTTGTGTGGCAAGTGTTTTACCTGTTGAATCATTTCCCCAGACTAGGGAAGATTTTGACAGTAAAAATAACATGACTCTGGACTTACTTTAAAATAGTTTACCAAGATATAGTGATAGAGAAAAGGAGACATTGAATACAAGAAGTAGTACCACTGTAGTATGAGTCCAGATTCATTGATACTGAAGGTCTGAAACCAGGTAGTTGCAGCAAGGGAAAGGAAGCATGCTCAGGGTCAGGTGCATGGAAGGTAGGTATACAGATCATTTGTAAGGGTTCTTCCGTATTCTTTTCTGTCAATACCTGCCCATGCCTTTCTCTTCTTTGTGGAAATCCAAACACCAAGGTTCAGCATTCTTTCTTAAGGCATTTGCCTGTAGCTAGGAAAAGGTCTAGGTCCTTCCTTCCAGAGTTTCTGTTTAGATGAAAGATGAGTTACCTTGGAGCAGCAGAGAGAGAGAGAGGGAACTTTCAGGACTTTCTCTCAGGCTGGCCTTTGGCTCTCAAACTTGTCTTTATCCCTCCTCTAACACAAGGCCCTTCTGATTCCCCCTGGCCCTCCATCTGTCTATATGTGTCCTAGATCTCCCTAGGCAGGGATTAGGTAATTATGCCATTCCCATCAGCATGCCCAAGGGTCTGGCAGGAGGGAAGCTTTGGGCTGGCAGCAGTGGGGTAGGCAGGAGCCAGGGGATAGTCTGCTCCCGGAGTCCCCTAGCAGCTTGCGGCTGTGCTTGGCCCTCAGTGGGCCAGCCACGTGCCTGCCTGCCCTGAATCTGGCTCTGATCAGAGGCCAGCTCTCAAAGGAGAAGAAACACATTAGACAAGGAAGAATGACTGTCATAGTCAAGCTGTCCCTCTAGGTCCAGTACAAGGGGAAGAAATAAGCCCCCTCTCTCCCACTTCCTATTTTCTGCCCCCACCTCCTCTTTTGGAGTCTAAACTTGTAATTTAGGTATTGAAACTGTGTTAACGAATGAAAGAACTCTGTTTATAGACTTGCCAAAAGTTAAGTGATCCAAAAAGTATTTCTATTTAGAGTAAATTCAAACATATTACACACACACACACACACACACACACACACACACACACACACACACATGTGTGTGTGTGTGTGTGTTCAATGTGTACAAAACTATAGAATTATCCACATTTTCAAATATACATGGACATAGCAGACATTTCTATATGCTTATTTTAATATGCATGCATTCACTTATGAGTCTACACAGAAACACAATGTAAAATTAAGAACATTTGAGCTGACACTGAGAAACAAGTTTCATATGAAATATTTTCAACAGTCCTCAGTGTAGACAGGAGATATTTTCTTCAGTGTTGTTCAGTTTCTTCAGTCACTAGCAAGTCACCCATGCTTCAGTAAGTAATGCCTAAGCCATGTGTGTAAAAGCAACCCAGACTGAGCTAGGGGGTCACACACAAAAGAGACAAGATAATAGAAGGGCCATACTCGGGAAGAAGGAATTCCACTGGTTCTCATTCCACTGGAATGAGAGAAAGTAATAGAGGATGAACATGTCTGAAATACTTTCTATAAACGTATGAAATTGTCAATTTTAGCTAACTGGAGACTAAGAATAAGTTTGTTGTCAACAAAATCATTTTACTAAGTGACAAAAAATTAAAAACATACCACATCTTTAAGATAGCTGATCAACAATTGTAAAACCACATAATGGCATTTAACTATCACCTTGAGTTTAACATGAAGTTTGTAATTTGTTTATAAGCTTCCATTCCATCATTCATTCTTTCCTTTCCAAAAATATATAAATGTATTGTCCTGTCAGGGAGAAAATAAACATAAGCTATTAATAGAACTATTAATATATTTAGCTAAAAGAAACATCAGGTGTCTAAAGTCTAAAAAATCTTACATTATAGGTAAGATAATAGAAGTTTAGAAAGTTTATTGAGCAGCATGTAGCTAGAGTTTTTCTCTCCAGGTCCCAACAAGCCCTGGCAGTCCTGTAGTCCATTTATAAAATAAACATACAGATGCTTATATTATTTAAACTGTTTGGTCAAATGGCTCAGGCTTCTTGCTATCTAGTTCTTCTATCTTAAATTAACCCATTCCTATTCATCTATATCTTGCCACATGGCTCGTGGCTTACTGGTATCTTACATGTTAGTACTCATGGCAGTGGCTGGCAGCATCTCCTCGACTCAGCCTTCCACTTCCCAGAATTCTCCTAAAGACAAAAACAAAATCCCTTCCCCAAGACTAATTTTGGGGAGGTTCCCTTTCGGCAAGTTATATCTGATTAAATAAAAAGGCATGTATTAATGGTATACATTAGTTTAAATTGGATGGTCATGCTGGTTGATGAACTACCTCTTCTAATTAAGAGGTATTTCTTGTTCAAATCAAACCCTTATCAATTTTGATGGTATCCACAGCTTATCTTCTGTAGAAACAAAAGCAAAACCTCGTCCCCAACATAACACATATCCTGGTTTCCATTCTGAGGTTAGCACATCCTTGAAGTATATAAACTATTTTAATTCTGTAGTTTTTTTTTCTATTATCCAATGTCTCTCTGAATTTTTTTTCAGATTTAAAAGCCCAAGAGGTCAGAGCAGTACCTAAAAGCTGAGACTAAAACTGCCTTCTTAACCCCCACTGCTGCTGCCATCCTTCCCCTGAGAAAGAGACCTACTTCATATGTGTCTGTCATTTTATTGACTTTCTATTCTGTCTTCTCATTGGTCATAAACCCAACCACATGACCTCCTTGTCACTGCCTGTCTATACAGACCTCCAGGTCCCTATGGTTGGTATTGAGATTAAAGTGTCTCCATGCTGGCTGTATCCTTGAACACACAGACTCTGTGTGCCATGTGATCAGATTAAGGGCGTGTGCTACCACTGCCAGACTTCTGCTATGGCTTGCTATTAGCTCTGACCCCCAAGGCAACTTTATTTATTAACAGACAAATAAAATCACATTTCAGCACAAATAAAATATCACCATAGCAGCACACTTATCTAATCCCTGCTTTGAAAGATACAGGACATATATAGACAGACTAGGAGGGAAGAGTCATGTTTTAATATTTATCTACTTATTTATTGATAAGTTTCTACAAAATGGAGCCTACTTCAATGGCTTATTTTGTTTTCTTTCTAGAAATTGACAAAACACTAAAAGAGATTTGTAGTAGCTTTTTGTTGTGATTTGGCCTTAGAGGACATAGTGAAAAAAATTTTTTTTCTTACTTCACAAATATGTAGAGCTCACATCAACAACTTAACTTTTTGATTCTTTGTGGTACCATGCCAATTAAACAATTTTAATTGTTTTAAACAATTAAAACAATTTCCTCTTTTTTCTTCAAAATTTAGCTACTGTTTATTTTGTTGTTGTTGTTGTTTATTGTTTTTGTTTTTTCAAGACAGGGTTTCTCTGTGTAGCTCTGGCTATCCTGGAACTCACTCTATAGACCAGCATGGCTTCAAACTCATAGAGATCCACCTGCCTCAGCCTCCTCAGTTCTAGGATTAAAGGTGTACACCAACACAAGTATGTCCCATCACACTTAGCTATAGTTTCGTAAAATTGCCTTTGATTCACATTTAATAAGTCATTGGTTTACATGTACATAAAACTGTGTATTATGTGTCAAGATGGGGGCTTTCATTATAATCATCTGTTTCCCTGGGTCTGCTGTGCCTACTCATAACTTTGCTTAGAATTTCTTTTGCTTTGTATTGTTCTGTTGTAATTTATTTTATCAAAACAAAGTAGACTCTTCAAGCTTAATTAATTTAATCAAGGTTATTCTCCCTGTAAGTCATCCAAAATTGTCATATTAATACCCTAGCTTCATCCCAGGAAGTATATTACTTAACTATAAATAAAGTATGAATTCACTAATCTAAGACAAATTTATAAAAGAAAATAAACATAATCTGTCTTAACTATAAATTAGTTAACATGTGTAAAAGAAAAGACCCCAAGTATCTCTGTCAAATACTGTGTATAATATTTGACCTGCATTCTTCACACTGCTACTAACAATGTATAAAAAGGCTGTGCCTGTTAGACTGTCTACAGTCTGTCAACAGTGTGTACTCCAGTATTGGTCTCTGTATCCCCCGCAATGGGTTTACTTCCTAGCTCAGAGATATTTCTTAATAACAACTTAAAAACCAGAATCAAAATCCAGTATTACTACATATTTTTTAGGTAATGATATACTATTGTACATCATTGTAGGCCAGATTAGAGCAAAAAGCTACAAGGTTCCTTTCATCTATAAATCAATTTCTATAAAGTAAGCAAAATTCAAATGTCCTATTTCTTAAATTCAGAAAGTTTGCTTTTGGATATGTCTATTTAAAAGTATTGAGTAGTTAGAAACAGAAAATACCAGTATTTGGGTCCTGGACAGCCCTGGATCTTGAAGCTGGTTCTAGTTGCCAATACCACATAAAATTCAAGGACCTGTCCTTCCCTTGTTCTCAGTGACTTCAGCTATTGTCAGCCTATTGTCAATAAACCTGATCAAAATCATCTTCTGGCACTATTATCAGTTTTAATCATCCCATCCACTCTCTGGCCTGGCTGAGATAGAGATGTTAATCAACTTGTTTAGAACTACATATCCAGTTAGCTTCAGATCTAAGTCCTGTCTGATCCGACACTCTTAACTAAAGAACTCTGTGGACTCCCTACATTTGAAGCAGTCACCATCTGGACTCCTCAGACATGTATCCGAGAGAAGTTAACATTAATACATGGAAAAAATAAATGAATAATAACAAATGGTGGCAATCATCTCTTATTAAATATGTGCTAAGTACTTTGGATATAGGATCTCAATTAACTCATTGACATAACCCATGAAGATGGTACAATTAGCATTTCCATGCTCATTCCTATAAGGATAGGGGACATGGAGCTGTGAAGGTTAGCCGGTTGAACAAAGATTGCTCATCCAGAAAATTGCCTAGCTGATGTACTATTATTTAACTTCAAATTTTATGATGTAACCACTACACCACACTACCTTCAATCACACAGGCTGAAGGAGCTAAGTTTGAACATTTGACACTTCTATGCTGATATATTTTATTTTTATATCTCCGATTTTCTAGTAAAACATCTTTCTTATATCATAAATGATGCAAAATGAAATCATGAAATGGATGCAACCACTAAGAATGGGAGGGTGCTTTCAAGCAGCAATAAATTAACCTAGGATCTTCCCATCGTCTTCATAGCCTACACAGTCCACATCCCATAAAAAGTTCATATTTTGTCAAGACAGAGAATCTTCCTCTTGGCAGATTCTGTTGTGGATGTGGTAATTGGTCAGACTGAAATGTAGCATGACCAAAGATAACTTTTGACTTGTCAAAACAGCAACTTTGTTTTAGGCTCCACCATTAACAAGCAATGAAAACTTAAGCAGATCATTTTTTCCTTAGTTGCCTCATCTGTAAAATGAGAGCAATGAGTGATTGCTTTTGGGGGGGTGACTTTAGGATCAAATGAATAAATATATGTAAATAACTTAAAACCTGGCACTACATGATAAGCATCTCATAGCTGAGACACATTGTTGTTGTCTCCTTGGAGTAATGACAAAGTAAAGACACTCTTAGTAACTGCCAAATGACATATCATTCTGTATTGCAATGCAAATTCTTTAGCTTAGTTTCATGAATTATAGTATTTTATTGTTGAATGATAGCCAGTTGTAACAACGTAGCAAAAATATTTTAAATACAAAAAAATCTGGAGATGTGTGCTTAAATATTAAGTCAACACACAGAACTATTTGTTACACTGACATTTGTAGAAAAGGAGAGGAGGTAATATATCAATGTTTGTTATAAATGTACCAAATATTTGCTTCTGCTTGTATAAAAGATCTCTGGTAACGATTAATTAAATGTATTTGAAACAATGGTGTCTGTGTGGAGACCAGGAACAGCAAACCAGAGATAGGTTGGAACATGACTTTCCTTTGTACATTTTGTTTCATCAATATTTAAACTCAAGTCTTTCCTTTGTTGACCAACTTTATTTATATTCATAATCATCATTAAGTCTTTTTAATTTGCATTTTATCCATTTAAGAGGGACCCTTGGGAAAATATTATCAAGAGAAGACTAAAAAAAAAAATCTGACGATATTAAAAGGCAATTGCCAAAAAACATGCTTCATATTTTTTCAAAAGTTGTCAAGCTCACTTAAATTGAGATTACTAATTCATCCTTCTATTGCCTACCCTCTGTGGCTGAACTAATACCATACAGTTTACTGTGTGAGTGATGGAGATGCTTAGCTACTAAATTGTAACCATTCAAGTCTTCTGGAAAGATCACCTGAGAGAAGAAATGTGTAAACCATCAGCTCTGGCTGAAATCACTTTTTTTTTTTGCTAGCTGCTCGCCAAACATAAATGCAAAGACTGAGTGAAAACTTCAAAGAGTAACACAGCCAAGAAAAACACAATGTGTAATAATACTCAAAGCTTTATTGCTACTAAAAAAGGAGATAAATTTCTTTTAAACAATTACTTCCTTTTACCTGAAAATGTTCTCAGAAAAATGGACATTATTTAAAGAATGAATTTTTTTCCAAGCATGGTACAATACTAAATTTGTATTCAATTATAAAATCTCTCTCTCTTCACAATTTTACAGTCTTTGTTCATATGCACTACACTCTTCAAAGGTATAGACAATAATTGAACTCTGGTGCACCTTAAAGGGAAAAAAAATCTAAAGCCATTAAGTTGCATAGCTATCCAAATTATTGCTCTTTTTTACAAAACCATCACATCCATCAAGAACTGGTTTTCTCCTCTCCTCTCACTCCAAGCTTATAGGCTACTTCCCTAATGAAGCTCTAAGGAGTTGCAGATATATCTATGGGACCCAAACTTTTGTATAAAAAGAAGGGATAAATAATTTAAATAAATAGTATCTAATAAATAATGCAGATAGCAATTATTATCTACCAACAAAAATGCTAGGCAAGTAACACTAAATTCTCAAAATAAAATAAGAGGATGACTCTATAAATATTTCTCTTTGCCTATTTGCACTGGGGCAACTCAAGGTGTGTCGGGGAGAGAGTACTGTGGTGGTGTAATTTAAGATCTCTACAAAATTTTAAAAAAATTTATAAGCCAAGGGTGCAAAGTAGAATAGAGTAAGTGCTGCAATAAGATGGACACAAAACAACTTACAGTGTGAAAAAATAAACAAAAGCAATACAGAAAAAAGAAACAAGTAGTTTGGTAGATAAAATGGCATATTCATCTGTCATTAATATTGTTCAAATTTATTCCTATAGTTGTACCCTGGCTCACTATCAAGCTATTTATATTCTTGAGTTGGGCCTAAATAATTGTTCAGGAAGATGGATCAGGATAGTAAAATTTCTCAGAGTGAATTTTCCTAGAAAAGAGAAACTTGGCAGAGCCAGTGTGGATACAAAGAAAAGAGATGTCACATAAAGAAAAATAAACTTTCTTCAGAGTGGTCAAAACCTCTGTTGAAGATACAAACTGGTAAAAAGCATTCACTCTCCCTGAATTTTGATGCTCAATTCTTAGTCACTTCTCTTGAAATGTTTGCTATAATACATAGTAACATTATATATTGGGAATGAGGACAGGATTAGTAGTCAGTGGGTGGTGTAAAGTGAGGAGGTGCATTTATATTGTAAGAATTCAAGCTTGATTAGTGATTGTGGTTCTGGAATATATGATACTGGAGTGTACAGAGCTCTCTGGTTTTAATCACTTTAAACAGTGAAATTCATCATGTTTGAGAAAAATCCATGTTTTTTCAATGGCTAGGTTTTAGGCAGAGTCCCTCAACTTGTGCTTGCTGGTATGGCAGCCAAGTGCCATTTTATTACTCTACAATGTGAACTTGGCTGTGTTCTGACTCCAACAGAAACACCTGGACACTGGCAGAATTCCCACAGACCTTTAGTCATTGAAGCTAAGAAATGAACTGGCTGATGTTTCTGTGTCCCATTGACCACAGAAGTCAGAGATTTCAGTGTCTTTCTTGCTCAACTCCTAGTACTAAGACATTTGTTTTTTAAATAGTATCAAGAGTAAAGTTTGTAGAAACAGAAGAGGAGTAGATGGGGGAACAGAAGTGGATGGGGAGGAACTGGGAGGAGTGGAGGGAGGAGAAACTTCAGTTGAGATGAAAAATAAAATAAATAAACAAAAGCTAAATTCAAAAGAAGAAGAAAAGAAAAAAATAAAGTTTGTGTGAGGCTTCTATCATGGTTCTGAAACCACTAAAACTGATGTGCATACTTTTCAGCACAGTGATAAATGGAGCTAATAATCTCTTGAATAACATACTTGGCTATTTACAGTAGTCAAGTTGTTATATTAGGCTCTGGAAGTTACGTTTAGATAGATATAAAGATCTGTCAAATTCACACAAATTTTGTGGTCTGTGAGCAACAGGCGTGTACCTGATGCCACCTTCCAGTTCCATTTTATCATTCCATTCATGCTATTTCCTTTTACTGATTTTTAGCTTTAAGAAATTTATAAGAAATGAAAAGTATGTGTTTACTTAGAACAGTTGCTTTATGTTTATCAGAAAGCAACAAACCCTGGAGATGGAAAGTCACTTGGCATGGCATCCAATGAGTCTTTGGCACCACTGGATCAGGGCCTTGGTTTTCTGTTCTATTGCCATGTGAACATAAACCATCAAATGTTTTCACTTGAGGATACCAAATACAGGAATTGGCACAATGTGAAAAGTTAATGAGAAGGAAGTTGGTAGGAACAGAAGGTTCTGACTGGACTAGGGCCATTATGTTTTATGTATATCCAAAGGGTTCTTTTAAATTCTTTGAGGGTTTAACTCAGCCACTAGAAACATGGAATATATCTCAACCTCATTCTCTGAAATACTGGTGCTTATCTTATGGGCCTAATCAGTGAATATCGTATTGAGCTGAGTTCCAATAGCATGGTGGGGGTAGGAATCATAGGTCATGTCTACAGGAACGTCATAGCGGGGTGTGCCAGCCTGAAAGGGAGTTGAATGCACATGTCCTGAACTTAGACTTGCAGAGGTATAATGTGGCATGAAACTGTAGGATTTTTCCAACTCAGGGGAGCCATCTTGCTTTAAGGAGAAGTTGCCACTGATGCTCAGGGGTGGTGTGAGTGGACCCTCATAAGGGGGGGTACTGCAATCAGGTGGATGGCTCCCAAAAGAAGAGTCTCCCAAACTCTTAAGTGGTTGGGCCTTGAGATGGAGAAGATGTGTTTCCATATGGCCATAAGGAGGGCTGGGGAGCCCTGGAGACTGGTAGTTGAAGCTGTGGACAGAAACAGTAGAGTCACAAATTGGAGATTTTTCCTCACGCTTCTCCAGGAGGGCAGACTGAGGCCCCAGTTGGAGGCATCCAGCCACCAGATTACTTGTAGGCTGAGAGAGCCCTTTACAGAGCATCTCCACAAATCCCTTCCCTTCAAGTGTCTGACCAGTCTCCAGGACTTCAGACAAGGCCCAGATGTAGTTCCTTGCCAATCGAAGAGTCTCTATCTTGGAAAGTTTTTGGGTTTTAGAGTAACAGGGCATGACCCTCCTAAGGTTATCCAAGGCATCATTCAAGCCATGCATCCGGGTCCGTTCTCTAGCATTGGCCTTGACTCTTCGAGCCCTGAACCTCTCCAGGCGAGCTTTGGTCATTTTCTTTTTCTTAGGACCTCTTCTTTTAGGTTTCTCTCCATCTTCTTCCTCTTCTTCCTCTTCTTCGATACTGTCATGCTCTTCAGTTAAAGTTCCAAGCATCCCATAAGAACCTGATCTTCTCTCCTGCTCCTTCATCTCATTTTGAGAGCCTAGACCTTTGTCCATCCAAGACTGTGTGTTGACCAGCTCCACCATATCCTTGGATTTCATGTACATTTTTGCCATTTATAGTTTCTGGAAAAAGGAAATATAAAAAGTTAAACTCCCAAATACCTGATGGAAATCTAAACTGAGATAGGCATGATGGCATGTGCCTATGATCCTAGCCTTTGGGAGGTGGAGTTAGGAAGATCAGGAGTTCAATGTCATATTTAACAGCATAGAAAGTTCAAGGCCAACCTGAGCTACATGAAACCCCGTCAAAAGACACATAAACTTTGTTTTTTTATTTCATGGTTATTGAGCACATTGTGTTGGGATCTAAATATTTCATAATTTCTTTGCCCATTTGTCATTTTAAATTAAGCCAAGGCTCAAAGAATTGCCCTACACATACATCTCTTTACAGCATACTGCAAGAAAAACAGCATAAAAGGAAAAAATTGAATATTCATTGGGGTGCTAGAGTTTGACTTTCTATTCTCATTATTTATTTTATTGGCATTTTACACAAAATAACACAAGTAAAATTCCAAGCACATATTCTTTCTTTTGTAAATTTATAAAATAAAGGGAAATAGGTGAACATATAAATTATTTCCCTAATTAAAAAACATGGGACAGCTAAAGCAATCCTGTGCAATAAAAGAACGTCCAGAGATATTTCCATCCCTGATTTCAAATTTACTACAGTGCTATAATAATAAAAACTGCATGATGTTGGCATAAAAACAGACAGGTTGATCAATGAAATTGAATCAAAGATCTAAATGTAAATCCACACACCTATGGACACCTGATCTTTGATTAAAAAAACAAAGCCAGAAACACACAATGGAAGAAAAGAAAGTATGTGTTCAACAAATTGTGCTGCAATAACTGGATGTCTGTCCATAGAAGAATGCAAGTAGATCCATATCTATCACCTTATACAAAACTCAAGTCCAAGTAGATCAAAGACCTCAACCTAAAACCAACTGAACCTGATAGAAGAGAAAGTGGGAAAAAGTCTTGAATACATAGACACAGGAGACGACTTCTTGAACAGAACATTGATAACACAGACATTAAGAACAACAATTAATAAATGGGACTTCATGAAACTGAAAAGCTTCTGTAAGACAAAGGACACCCATCAATAGGACAAAACAGAAGCCTTCAGAATGGAAAAAGATGTTCACCAATTCGATGTCTGACAGAAGGCCAATATGCAAAATATATAATGAACTCAAAAAACTAGACATCAGCAAACTAAATAACCCCATTAAAAATGAGGTATAGAAATAGCTAAGAAACACTTAAAGAAATGCAAATCAAAATGACTTTGAGATTCCATCTTACATTTGTCAGATTGGTTAAGAGGAATAACACAAGTGACAGCTCATGGTGGAGAGGATGTGGAGCAAGAACACCCCTCCATTGCTGATGGCAGTGCAAACTTGTACAGTCACTATGAAAATTAATATGGCGGTTCCTCAGAGTATTAGAAATTGATCTACCTCAAGACCCAGCTATACCATACCACTCTTTGGCGTAAACCCAAAGAACACTCCATCCTACACAAGGACACTTGCTCAACTGTGCTTATAATAGCTGTATTAATAATAACCAAAAACTGGAAACAACCTAAATGTCCAATGTCAACTGAAGAATGGATAAAGAAAATGTGGTACATATACACAATGGAGTATTAGCTGTTAAAAAAACATGACATCATGACATTTGCAGGCAAATGGATGGAACTAGAAAAAAATTATCTTGAGTGAGGTAACCCAGACCCAGAAAGACAAACTTGATATGTACTCACTTATAAGCAGATATTAGCTATTAAGGACAATCACGCTACAGTCCACAAATCCAGAGAGCCTAATTAACAGGAGGGCTCAAGAGGAGAGGGGGATACAGGGGTCTCCCTGGGAAGGGGAAATAGGATAGACTTCACTGGTAGATGGAAACAGGAGGGATCAGGTAGGATGTGGGGGAAGAAGGAAGAGAGAAAGTACTGTGAGAGACTGAAATTGGGCATTTTGGGGGCCTTGTGGAAACCTAATGCAGTGGAGACTCCCTGAAATCTATGAGGGCAACCCTAGCAAAGACTTCTAGTAATGGGGGATATGGACCCTGAACCGACCATCTTCTGTAACCAGGCAAGGCTTGGTTACAGTGGTGGAACTTGGACATCAACTCCACCACAAAACCTCCGCCCTATAATTTGTTTTGTCTTCAAGATGGGCTGGGGCAATGGTGGTGCAGAATTTGTGGGAATGACCCATGCCACTAGAGGTAGTCCACCCTGGACACTGCCTGAATGGCTGGGAAACAGAGTCTAGATAGCCCAGAGACCTAAGATAGGACCAAACACAACTAGAAAAAAAAAGATTCCTAATAATATTATGCTATATTCACAGATTGATGCCTAACCAATCATCAGGCTTCATACAACAAATGATGAGAACAGATGCAGAGACTCATAGCCAAACTTTAGGCAGAGCTTGTTAAATACCACAGAAGAGGGGGAAGAAGGATTATAGGCGTCAGAGTGTCCTAGTACACTAGGAGAACATGGCCTACAGAATCAACTAATTAGGGCTCATAGGGGCTCACAGAGACTGAAGCAACCATCACGGAGCCTGTATGGGTCTGAGCTAGGTTCTCTGCAAATATGGTTGTGTGGCGTGGTGCTGTTGTGAGACACCTAACAGTGGGACTGGCAGATATGCCTGCTCTTGGGACCTTTTACTTCCCACTGGATTGCCTGGCCCAGACTTGATGTAAGTGTTTGTGCCTAGTCTTATTGTAACTTGTTATGACGTTTCAGGTTGATATCCTTGGGAGGCCTGTTCTTTTCTGAAGGGAAATGGAGGAGGAGTAGATGTAAGGGAGAGGGGAAGTGAGGGCAGGCACTGAGAGGAGTGGAAGGAGGGGAAACTGCAGCTGAGGTGTAATGAAAAGGAAAACATAATAAACCAATAATAAAGAAAAAGAAAAATGCTAAAAGTGGAAAATGGTTTTTAAATAATTATAAATATGTAGTATGAAAATAAATTTGCTATTACCCCCAATAAAATATACGTTGAACAGTTAAGCAAGTGAACTGTCCTGAGTTTCTACCATAAAATAGATGAAAAGCTATAGCAAAATAATCAAGACTACCTTCCTGTGTTCTCTAGAGCTGTTTCACAAGCATCTAACTTGTACAATCCTGTGATCCCCACTGACTCTGCCAACAGGTGACTTCAAGCACCTCCTATGATACACCACCACCATAGCTGGCCTGCTTCATATAGAAAAGAGCATTGTGTTTCTTCATAAGCACGCTGTGTTCTCTCAGGGGTAAGGAATGTTAGATATTCTAGTGACACGCCATCTTGAAAGGGCCATGAAGAAAAGGTGCCACTTGTCATCCATCAAATATGCCCACATAGTGACAACTCTTTCCTTTGCACATGCATCTTACACCATCAGAAAAGACTTCAGCAACAGATAGAAGCAAAAGTCAGTGATCTACCAAACCTATTCAAGATTGTTTTAATGAAACAGTCAGAAAATGCTTTATTAAAGATGAAAAACCGAACAAATATAAAACAAAAGACAATATAATGACTGAGAACATACCCTGGGGCTAATTTTAGTAAACAGAGTAAAGGCCTGAGCACTTCAGTTCACTTGCCTCACAGACACTGTTTGACATGGTTTACATGCAAATTTGACTTAGTAAACATTTGTATTCAATATTACAAGAGTTTGAATTGTTTCCAGATCATTTGAGTCATTTCTAGGTAGTTTACCAGATAAAAGAATCTGATAAACAACCCCTCTAGGACATCCCAGTTTACTAGTTAGTCCTTGAAACATTAGACTCTCCATCACCTTTCATTATGAGAAAGGGAAAAACATGATAACATGCCTTTTGATCCTTGAAGCTGGAGTCTCCAGTCAATGAATTCAGGGATTAGTACGTGGAGTTTACAAAAATATAAATATATGATTTGAATTGTTTCTGGTAATTGGAGCTTGTTTTCATTGTAACCTCATTTACCTTCTATAAATAATTAATGCTACTGCATTGCAAAAACAGCCTAAGTTTCATATTAATCAGCAAGGAAATCATGTCAGCTTGACTTACTCACTTAATAAGGCTTCCTGGGTAAGCAGCTTTATTGAAAACACACATTGGAAGCTATTGGTCAACTGGCTGCCCAGGCCAAGTCAGAAAATCCCACTTTTAATATGGATGATGGAGCTTGTGTGCTGAGCTGCACTTCTAACTCAGGCAAATATCCAGAGGGAGGGGTAAGGTCCTAATTAACTTTCCGTTAAAGTAACACAGATCTTCCAAAGGCAGGTGCATGCTGAGACCAAAAAGGGCAGGGTGGGTTTGGGAAACCTAATGCTCTCTGTGTAATTACAATAGCATTTGTGTAGTATTCTAAAGTTTACAGCACATTTGCACTCATTAACCTATATATTCCATAGAGCACACTGTTGAGGGTGATGAGTAAAGCCCTGTTCACTTTATAGTCAGCAATATCATGGGGCCAGTCTTTTAAATGATGGACATGTGAATACATAGTGTAACAGGCCATAAAAAACATTTCTCATCTCAAATCCTAGACTTTACAGTCTTTTCTTTTTTACTTTACTTTACTTTTCCTCATTTTTTCTTCCATGATAGCTAAAGAAAAAAGCCATTTTTACTTTGGCAAATGTAGATCAGTAGAGCGAAGCCAACAGGCATGACCATTATCCAATGAAGGCTGGCTTAGATGTTCTCTGAGGCAGCTTCTAACTCTCACATTCCTGGATTCATTCCTCTCCCAAAGGCTTCCTTTGCTGTTTTTGACTACTCATTCTACCCCTCTTCTCTTCTGTACCCTTTTCCATTTTTCCCCTCTTCATTAGCATCATTGCACCGTGTCATGTGCATGGAGAGGAGAGCCACCTGACCTGCTGGGATCTGAGCACTGCTCTCACTTCCGTATTTGCCTTTCCCAGTATCACCTCCCTGTGTCTCCTAACGCTTGCTTGATCTTGCTAGATGTGTCAGTAGGCACCCTACCAGGAATTAGAATTGAAAAATAAAATTGACCAAGCTTTGTCTTTAACATATTTGGTGATTTTAGGAAGCAGCTTATAATCATACTGTTGGTAGGTATAAAGGAAAATAACTCACTGGATTTGGCCAAACAATGTGAAACAAAACAAAGCAGTGAAATTTCACCTTTCTTCTTTTCCCAATTACGAAAAGAACAGGGGTAGTTCTGGTTCAATTTCCCCTGTTCCCATAAGTACTAGCCCAGTAGCTCTAAGATAATTCTGTGGGTATATAAATGTGGCTTCAAGGATGACTAAAAAAGTATGGATATAACTCTAGCCCAATATTTTCAATTCCTGATTTCTAATCCCAGTTTTATTTATTATATTCTTCTTGATAATATAAGATAAGATATATTTTATATTCTTCTCATAAGACAAAAGCATGGCAAAGGATGTTGTAAAACAATATCCATGTATTTATTTTTGAAAATTTAAAAGTCTAACCCATTCTTTCATTTGTTTTCTTCAGGCAAAATTAAATTTTTCCCACAGGTGAATAAGTAAAATACACTGTATCTGTTACTGTCTCTTATTATCTGAATGCACCTCACCTGACTGGTACAAAAGTAAATCTGATAACTACCCAGTACTCTGCCCTTCTCAGCTGAACTAAACAGCACACTCTGGAGTCAGATTGACTAGGCCTAATTTCAATTTTACTACTTAATAGATCTGTGACTTAGACTTTTATCTGCCTTAATGTTCTCCTCCTTAAATGGGAAGAATAATAGACCTAACTCACAGATTATTCTCATCATAAAATGAGTTGATGTATTTAAACAATTGGGATTAGTGCCAGGTGTCACAAATTCAACAGAAATGTGAGATATGACTACTTCTATACATCATGAGTCACAGTGACAATGGTAGGGACTTATAATCTATGTTTAATGTTAATTTCGTGACAATAAAAGTCAGTAGTCTATTTCAGTTTTTGTTTAAATGTGTTTGAAAAATTAGTACTTTCCCTGTGTGCTAATGAAGCTAAGTATCAAAGGTCCTGTGGAATTGAAAGGGATGAATGAATATACCAAACTCTATTGAATGCATCTACAGTCAGACATGAAATTAGCTTCCAAATTTTCATTCTGTTTGTATTTGTGGAGGTGAGAGAAGGAAGGTGAAAGAAAGAAGATTCTCTCTCATGAAGACATTTGACTTGACATTCATTCTCTCTCTCTCTTTTTGTGGAGCTGAGGATCGAACCCAGGGCCTTGCGCTTGCTAGGCAAGTGTGCTACCACTGAGCTAAATCCCCAGCCCCACGTTCATTCTTAGTTACACGTTCATAAAGTTTCTGGTGAAATGCACACACATCTACTCAGACCTTTTCATCTTTGGTTTACAATCTGAGGAATGTAACTTCTCCACAAGCTCCAGGGAAAGGTGAAGTGTCTCACAATCAGAAGTAAAAGCCTGAACTCTCCAAAGGTGAAATGCACTTTCTATTCTTCTACCTTTAATACTCTCAAAGTGTCACAAGATTGACAAAGACAAATAACTCGGTTTCAGATCTGAGCATTAAAAATGTGTGATGCACTCATTATTTTTTAGGAATAAAACTTAAGTGGACTTTCTTCACAGCAAGGAACTAAACCCAACGTGGCCTTTATCCTGTTAGCATGCCATCTCAGAGGTATTCTGAAAGAAACATGAAAGTAAGATGTTTTCCTGTCACTGAAGTATGAGATGAGCATAGCAAAACTGTCTTAATATTTTGTAGATATTGTATGGATATGAAAAGATATGGTACTACCTCATAGAACATAGGGATAAATCATGTCAAGTTCCTCTGAATTTCTAGAAGAGAAGTTAGTTTTCAAAATATATAGGAAAAAGATGTCAATGTAAATACTAGTTTTTGAATACAGAATTCTATCCTTCAACATGTGCAAATACATTCTTATCTTATAAAGTCCATTTCAGTTCTTGGTACTGGTATTTGGATTTTCCCCATAAACTTGCATAGTGTTACAGGATCTTTCTATTTATTTCATTCAATAAAACCGCAATTTTGAGTTATTTCCTCTATTTAAAAATTTTTACTTTTTTTCACTTTGAACCTCTTTTGAAAAAAAAAAGTATTTGCCACAGATAATTTTAATTGCATACTGTCTTGGCTAATAGGACCACAGTTCTACACTTCTACTATGGGGAGCTGTCACGGAATTTTTCCTATACCTTTCTAATTTTCATTTACTTTGGAGAAGTTTCAATTAAAGGATGAGTGTAAAGTATTTACGTGTGTGTTTGTGGCAGGGTGGCCAGTGTCTTTCCCTTTGAAAACCAATGGTACTTGATTACCTCTTGATTCTGTGACTCTAAATACAACAGGAAGCAACTATGCAGGCTAATTCCTAGAGAATCTAAGGACTACATAAACTGAATGATTTGCTCATAGCTACAGAGCCTGCAACTAAAAAACAACAAAAAAAAAAAACCACAAACTGAGGTGTTCACAAATGGTACTGCATGAAAACACTGAGTAGGCTGGAGGGTTCTTCATAGCCAAGCTATCTCCAACTACAATTACCCATTGACTAGTAACTATGCATGTGCTCACTCTCTCTTACACACACACACACACACACACACACACACACACACACACACAGAGAGAGAGAGGGGGGGGCAAACTATATTTCATTCAGTTCCACAGCCTCAGACCATAATAGTGAGCTTTGTTTAGCAGAATTTAAACAATTACCCAATTTTCCCTCCATGTTCTTCGCTATGTTAGAAACTAAGGTGGAGTCATTTGCATTTGTTAGTATTTCGTGAACATGCTTTTGGTGGGAAAATGATGAGTATATGGCAAAAGAGGAAAGATACACTTGGACAATCATTTTCTTCTAATTTACAGTCTCAAATAGCTGGGGGAAAATACATTTCCCACTTCATTCAAACCATTCAAGAACTTTTGGCAAAGCAAATGGGGACAGTGATGAGAATCTCTGCCTATGATCTCTCAAGATCTCCCTCTGCTTACTTGATTTCCATTCCTCTTCCTCTCCCTGCACTCTTTGCCTGACCTGGAGGTTTGGCAGCAGAGCACTGAATTGGGCCAGTTCTTCAACTGCTTGCTAAACCACTTTAGGAAAATAGCTAAACTTTTGCAGCTTTTTAAAAGCATTAACAAGATGGAAGGTTGGGCTTCATGGTGACACAGGAGTCATCAGCAACCTCTTCTCTTCCTAATCTGTGGGAGCTTCACACAGAAACTTTAGTAAACCGCACCCCACCCATGGCTCACCTTAGGCAGTGGAGTTCCAAGATTAAACTCTAACCCGTGTTCTGGAGGACAGTCAGAGCAGCCAAGTCCACCCTAACCAGGCAGATCGTGGGAAGCAGGGGATGCTTTCAGCCATCCATGTAAGCCGGTAGCTACCTCCTAGTGCCTGCTCCTGGTCTGGGTACCCTAGCTGTTACTTATTCTATCCACTCCTTCCTGAAGTTCTGATGGACCACTAGGACGCCCTCAGGCTGGTGCCTCCACTAAAGCTGTTTTCCTAAGTGTCTTCAGTACCTCCTTTCCCGGGTTAGCTCCTTTGAGTAGCTCTTTCAGGACCACAGTCTCTGGGCAGCTCCTGTGATCTGACTGGAGCTTCTGTCTTGCAGCAGTTTTGATGGCTCTGGCAGCTGACCAGGGCGGGGTGATGTTGCCCACAGGCTAGCCCCTCCCCTTCCTAGCCTAAAGACCCACCTCCTTCCCCAGGCTCCTCTGACGAGGTCCAGCTTTGCCACTGCCTGTTTGTTTTTTGTTTAAATCGGGAAGGGGCTGGAGGAGGAGAGCTGCTGAGGTTAAGGGGTGAAAACCAAGAGAATTGAAAAGGCTTGTGGTTAGAAAGGTACAAGGCTCTGTTCAGCCGAGGAGACTGAACAGAATGGGCTGAGAAACTAGACAGACTTGGAAAGAAAGCTAGAAGGGTGGGTGAGGCCTCTGGCCCAAACCTAAAAAAAGTCAAAATGTGAGAAAACTGCACAGCAAGGACACAATGCTAGTAAGCGTACTACCTTGCATGGGAGATTGTTGGTTTATTTGCTGTTTTCTCAGAGAATTTTGTTTTTTGCTTTTTTTTTTTTTTTTTTTTTTTGGTGGTGTTATTAGCATTTGAATCTGGTGCCTTGTAGATGCTAAGCAAGCATTTTACCACTAAGCTACATCCCCTGCTTTTTTGTCCTCAGAGTTCTAAGTGTAAATGTAAAAGGAGGAAATCTCTGTCTCTCTTTTCACCATAACAAACATGTTCCTGTTATAACCATATTTGATGTCATGTGACATTTATGAAAACAAAAGCAAATATGCAAACTCTTGGAGTTCTGACTCTGAAAGATAGTTTTATTACCTGTGTAATTAAAGACTATCTTGTTTGAAATAGTTAATATTTAGAACTCTGACATAGGTATTTTGTGACTCTTGGCCTCCATAGAAAACTAGAGAATGAACCACCACCACCCCCGCCCCAGTTTTTATAGGCAACCAATAATTTTCAGCAAATCTTTAAGGTCTCACTAATCTTTTTGTTAAGTTATCCAGGAACTATCTACTCAGCAAAATAATGTTTGTTTTGGGGGGAATTAAGCAATACATGATAGATATGATAAAGTTTTGGAAAACATCAGAATTTATTCTTCAGCCAGAGGATGGTTATGTATGAGACAGTTTGCCTCTAGATAGAGCAGCTTAATAATTTCTAGATGAATGCTTATTAGATGGGTTGATCCCCTCATTTGTGTCTTTAAAGCCACATCCCTGGATATTAAAAAGTTGTTGCTGGATGTGGCACCCTGACTGTGAGATTTACTGTGGGAGGGAAGGAATGGAATATTAGCAGAAAGGTGAACATATTGAGACAAAGATGAGGGTGGAGATGGGACATTGTTCCCAAACCCCTTGTTTCTTCTGACAGATGTAAGGAATTATAAGAGGATTAGCTCACAAAATGCATTCAATAGTGTGTGTGTGTGCACGTGTGGGGTGTGTGTGTGCATGTGCATACTCCTGTAGTGGCAGAGGAAGCTTTGGACACTGAATTTTCTTTAAAAGCTGCTTTAAAAAAAAAAAAGTAGGTGGAATTCATTTCATTGGGGTTACTGTCAAAACTCCTTGACAGTTGTGGGGTTGGCTGTTGAACTCTGAAAGGGCAGGAAGGGGCAGGAAGGGTGTGCAATCAGCAAAGGGAAGGGGGTGGTGACTGCCTTAGGAAAAGAGAATGAAGGACATTTGCATTCATTCTCCTCCCCCACATGTTTCCTAGGCCAGAGGGCCAGTCCACAGCCCTTCCCTCTTTCCCTATTGCTTTTTTGTAAAGCTCTGAGCTAACCTGTTAGAACCATCTGCTGAGTAGGGAAAAGAAGACCAGACCAGCACTCAGTTGCTGGCCCACAGGCCTGACACTAGAAGCCATTGAAGCAGAGAAAAGGGAGGCAACAGGCAGATTTATGGGCAGCAATCTGTTACACCCCACGCCAAGCCCCTCTGCCAGGAGACAGACTGATAATCCATCAACCCCACTAATGAATTAATTAGTATTCCCAGTAATCCTGACCCCCAAAGGAGACCTGCCTGTAGGCCTGTAAGTAGAGTAGCAACTGCCTTCTGCAACCAGACACTGAAGAAGTGGGACCAATGTCTGACACTGGCCCTAGGGCACTGGGCTGTAAGCCACAGACACTGTTGGTAACTGTCCCAGATGTCCCTTCTTCTTATCTTCCCTTGGGAGACCACTTACCTTTGCTGAATTAAACCACTACTTCCCAACAAATGGGGTCTAGAGGCATTAATCAGGAACTATAGAAAGTGGGAAACTGAGCTTCAGGAAAGAAATTACTGGGCTGCTCATATTCACAGTAAAACTTGAACAGATCCTAAGCCTGCTCCACAGTAATTACCTGGGAGGTGGGAAAGCAATAGGACAGGGCATGAGTTGAGGAGAAAGCAAAGGAGATAGACTGATCTAAGGAAGCTCAGTATTCAAGTAGCAAAGTGAAAGAGTCAAAATTAATTGTGAAAAGGCTTTACACTAAGTGATTTGTGACTTGAGGTATTCCTGAACATGGACTGAAGCAAAATATAAAGACACTGAATGAAAAAAGAAGTAAAAAGGAAAGGAAACATGACTGCTCCTAGGTATGGTAGAGGAGGAAGTTCATTGTAGATAAAAGGGAGAGCATATCCAGGAGTAGAGACATCTGGGAGAATCCAGAGTAGACCTGACCCTGAGCCAGGTGAGGTGAAGAAGGGAGAGATAAGAGGGGGGACCAGGTACAGCAGCCAGGAAGCCCAAAGAGTAGACAAAAAGGGGCAGATAACCAAAATGGTTCGATTATATATGGAAGGGCAGCTTGGGGGAGGGCAGCCCAGCCCTTGGGCTGGAGAAGTTTAAGTAAGGTAGGGCTTAGGGCATGGCGGCCAGGAAGGTCCTGTAACAGATAAGGACTAAAGAATTGTAGGGAGAACCCGGGGGCCAGGTCTGCTTTGATATATTGAATAGGCACCTCAGTCATTTTTTCACAGGTTTGAAATCTAAGATACTAGATGAGTTCTGAGAGTCTGTGGAGAATGTCATCAGAGAGATTCATCACCTCTCTTTACAACCACAAAACCCTTCATTCTTCTCACAAACAGAATGCAATGAAGTGAGAAAATAAACAAAAGCTTTGGGGTAGGTAAACTTGTGTTCTAGGACCTTAATCTAGGACCAGACCCCATTTGTTTGGTAATATTAGTTTTAATTCCATAAAGCATATGAGCTCTCCAGGATCTTCACAAGGAGTGGTCTAATGACCCAGGCATAGTGTTCCCCATAATCAAAGATCAGGATGGGTCTGGATCTCTGATCTCTAATGACTCATGTTCTTTCTACCTCTAACATTCAATAATGGCAACATGGTTAAATGTCAGTCATCTTTTGAAACTAAATAATTCAAAGGCCTTCAGGTTTGAATAAGGTACCAACACTGGTTAGTGACCAGGTCATAAGTATTAGTGTGGGTGTGTCTCCACCTGTGTAATTAATTGGTAATTTGCTTCAATTTTCCTCTATTCCATTCATTCAGAGACCATGCATGTGAGCATGTACAGTGTCCATCATTCCAGATACCTAGCATTATCCACATTTGGTTCAATCTGCTTGACAACTCTCTTTTAAAAACCTCTGAAATATATGCTTTAAGCAATTGCTGTTCACAAAAGTCCTCTAGGATTCATTGAATCTTATCGCTACTATTTACTAATGATGGGACCTCAGACAGCTTATTTGCTTCTTTACTCCTAAGTCCTACCATGTGTAATTGGAGGTAATAAGGCTTGGCTAATGAATTTGCTCTGAAGAGTAAAAACAAATAACAGATGGTAAATTTGCTAAGTTCTTAGTATAATGTCTGACACTTAGCAAGAGACCAGTAAATGCTACTTATGGTTATTTTATCTTAAACACTAGATTCTGATCTTTTATTCCCTAGAGACCAAAGAAGAGCTAATATTAGGATCTCCTTTTACAAGATCTGTTTCTGTGTTTCTGTGTTACAACAATAATCACACTATATTAATTTATCTAGTAACTATGTTTTATGCAGACTTGCCTAAAGGTCAAACTGATGGAGACATTTTCAAAGTTGAGCTTCCATCTCCCCAGATGACTTTAGCTTGTGTCGAGTTGACAAAAAGCTAACTAGCCAGCACTCTTAATTTCTAAACTATACAAATGTACATTAAATTATATATAATTTATATGTACATCAACATCTTGAATAACAGCACATCTTTATATGAGAATATCTCTGTTACAACGTAGATTTTAGACAAGTAGTCACCAAAAAGATTGTTTTCCATTTGCATACATATAGACTAGTCATTTGTAAATTCCAAAAGTATGATTAGTTTGGGAACATAAAATGTCCTGGATTTAAAATGCCATTTTCTATTGTATTAGTTACTTTTCTCATTGTTGTAAAAACATCCCTGACAGAAGCAACTACAAGAAAGAAGGGTTGGTTTGTTTTGGCTCATAGTTTGAGGGTACAGTCCATCATGGTGTGGACGCCATGTGGCAAGAGTCTGAGGTAGCTGGTCATATTGCATCTACCATCAGAAGGCAGAGAGAAATGAATACTTGTATTCGAGTCTCTTTCTTTTTTATTATTTGTCTCTTTTATGCAGTTCAGAGCCTGTATCATGAAATGGTGTTACCCACATCCAAGGTGGACCTTCCTTGCTCTGTTAAACTGTTTGAGTAAAATGCTCATTCCTATATGTAGAGAGAGACTTGTTTCTGTGGTAATCTTAAACTGTATCAAGTTGATAATCCAGGTGAACAATTCCCACCAACTTCACCCTGTTCTTCTCAGTCCCAGGAATATCTGCCAAGTCTCTTTTTTTTTCATTTATCAGACAAAATGTATTTATAGTCCATAAATATGTATTTATATTCCATAAATATGATCCACACATATGACTGTCTTTCTTGTTAAGATTAACTTTTACTCCCACAGAGCTGTAAAATAACACAATTGAGCAAAGACAAGCAAAGATATATTCCCCCAGTTGTTCTTTAGTGGAACAATGGCTTAAAAAGATGTGGTCTGTTTATACAATGGAATACTGGTCATCATAGGGAAAAAGAAAGAAGGAAAGAGAGAAGGAGAGAGAAAAACCCGGATTCACATATACACGATGGAAATGAAAGTCATCATGCTACATCAAATAAGCCAGATACAGAAAGACAAACACCACATGCTCTCACCTATATGAGAAAACATACACCAATCTCATAGAAAAACAGATCAGAATAGTGAACAGCAGGGGCAGGGGAGAGGGGGTACAAAGAGAAGACTCAGGGACACAAACGGACAGGAGGGAGTTCTGATGCTTCTTTGCACACAGGTTAACAACCTACAGTATAATTCACAATGAGAAGAGAACAAAAATTCCCAACATATGAAATGATGAATGGTTAAAAAAAAAAAAAGTTTTAAAAATGATGAATGGTTGAGAAGAAAATACCAACTTGACCAGTATGTATTGAATACAGTATCTCATACATCATGCTGTATCACACCCATTAGCATCATGTGTCAATTAAAAGCAAAAAGAAAGCTATGGAACAAAAAAATGAAAAAAGAAAGGAAATAAAGAAAACTAAGAGTTATGGCACATCATAAGCAATTGTTTTCAATCTTTAGTGAGATACTACATGTGACAACATTACGGCATATTATCTGACATTTTCTTATGAGTGGGTAGATTAATGTTTTCCTTTTTTTAATAATTTCATTATTGTTGTTGTTGTTGTTGCTGTTTACATCCTGACTGCGGCTTCCCTGTGCCACCCAGAACATGCCTGATCTCATCTGCCGAGTTTTAAAGAAACACTTGAATTTGAATTTGAGACTCTCCAATTTTATGGCTCCTCAACCTAGAAAACATGTGGTGTAGGTCAGTGGGGATTTCTTTCACAGATAAAAAACTAAAGCACAGCACAACAAAGAGGTAAATAAAGCCAAATACAACCTTCAAGTGCTTTCAGCTGTCTGTGAGGAGCAGACAGAGCACTGGTCTGTGTGTGTACTTGCAGATCAAAACCGAAAATATTTCACCAAGCAGACTCTTGAAGGGTGTAGCCTGGCCCCAGCACTAGACAGTCTCTGTGTTGTGGTTCACAGCCTTATGACTAGTCTCTGCCACAGGCTCTGGCTTCTACAGAATGAGTCATTCTTCAGTTCATGCCTTCTCTGCTATTATGGAATGACACTTCTGAAACTGTGAACCCAACTTAATCTTTTTGACTTGGCTTCTGTCAATTATTTTGGTCATAGTGACACAAAGTAACGACCACCTACTTCTACAGTAAATGAATCTTCAACAATTTTCCAGTTTAACTTTGCTGTCTTTCTGCTCTCAGAACTATTTCCTTTGCCAAACATGTTAATGTTAGTGTGAGTTGGGAAGGCAGGGAATCAGGCAACACAAAGAACACATTGCTATGCTCACCCATTGAGACTCTAACTGAGTATTTCGATAAATCAGAATTACAGAGAAGGTGAGGGGATAAAAATGAATGAGAAAACCTACATCCTCTTGATGAGTCCATGTTACATTCCTAATATCAGCACTATCTCTATTTTTCTGTTTCCATGTAGATAACTTTACCTACAATAGCTCTTTGTGATAGATATCATTATTATTACTTTTTATTTGTTTGTTTCTTTGTCTTTTTTGCCTGATCATCAAACCCAAGGCCTTGCACACCCTAAACAGGTATTTTATGATAGAACTACATCCCCAATTTTATCAATTTTTAATAGAAAAAAAACCAAATTTCATTAATTCATTCAATAAATATTTGAGTGTTTCTCATGCATCATGGGGATATATCAGTGAGTAAAACAGAAATGATGGTTAGCTTGTCCAAGGTAACAAAACCAAGGAATGAATGTGCTTCTTTGAATGTCTGCTTACTTCCATGCCTCTTTATTGGTTTGATTTTTCTATGTGTCTAAGTGTTTGCCTGCATGTATTTTCTGGGTACCATGTGTGTGCCCGGTGTCCAAGGAGTCCAGAAGAGGATATCAGATTTCTCAGGAACTGAAATAGTAGTGAACCACTATGTGGGTGCTGGGAATTGAAACTGAGTCCTCTGTAAAAGCAACCAGAGTACTTAAACACTAAGTAATTTCTCAGTCCTCTTATTTTTAATTTTAATATCTGAGCTCTAGGAGAAAATATTTAAATGGAAATTCTGTAAATTAGCACTCCATTCCAGAAACCCACTTATTCCCAGAAGTAATACTGGTTATATAAAGGTAAGTCCTAGGGTATCACTATAAAAATTAAATGGTTCCCATATGCTACCCTTTTCTTTTCTCCAAGCATGGCCCTGCCTCCATTCACATTACTTCCAAATTTAGTCATATCTATGATAACCATAAGTTCTGATTTACTTAGCACACTCACAGCTTATACTTGTCATAGACCTATGATTCTCTACTAATGCCTTTAATTTTTTATTTTATTAGTGTGTGGATAGTGTTCAGGACTTTAGTGTCACTTTTCACTTTGTTAAGGAAAGATCTCTTACCTCTGCTGCTGTGCTGTGTCCAGGCTAGGAGGTGTGTGATCATCTGGCCAAATCTCCTATCCATACCTCTGATTCCACTATATGAATGCTGGGAATACAGATAGACACCACTGCATTTGGGTTTTAAATGGGTTCTGGGGATTGAACTAAGGTCATCAGACTTGTGAAGTAATAATTGTTTAGCCACAAAGCCCTGCCTCTGGCCCCCTTTTAATTATTTTAGAAGTTCTTTGACATCCTAAAACATCCTAACTTGGAGGCTCATTGTAGGATCTCTTTGCTTACACTTTCTACTAAGGTATAGAATTTTTACTATACCATTAAAATAAGAAAGCTTTCTTTATCTAGGCTGTAAAGGATTTTAGCAAAGGGATTCAGAGGAATGTAGAGATACAGGCTGGGTCTTGTGGTTCCTAGATAAAAGGTAACTGAGATGAAAAGTGGGAAAGATAAAGTGAGAAAGGTGAGAAATAGAAGACAAAGGAAGGAAGGGAGGGAGGGAAGGAGAGAGGAAGGGGGAGGGAGGAAGGGATGGAGGAAGGGAGGAAGGAAGTCTCAGTGACTCAGTGGAAAAATATCCCCAGATTCATCTTCTTGATAGTCAACCCCCATCGACTTACCTTCACCCAGATGAATCAGAGTGAGAGCACAAATAAATCTTTAAGGGTAAGCACTGTTTCCCCTCAGGCTAGGACGGATTTAACATCTTTAAAGGCTAAATTAAGACTGAATATTTTCTGTGGGTGCCAGCTGACGCCAGTCTGTATTCTCTAGGAACCGCCTACAATGTTCTGAGGTAGATGTTGCCACCTGGTGTTTAGAGTGCTAGTGGAGCTTGGCAAGGTGACTCAGCCTCGTTAAAACAGCTGCTTGGAAGGCTGAGCCAGGAAGATTCAAGGCTAACTTCAACTACATAATGAGTTCTGTCCAGCTTTGTTACTTGGGAATACAGGGTCTTTTATGCAGGTTTTTAGATTCTCAATACAATTTTTTAAAAACAGACTCAAAAGGAAATTTGAGGACAGTTTTATTAGAGTTTCAGAGTAAAACAATAGTGCGGGAATGTTGAAAATCTCAACAGCTGCCAGGAAAGGGAAGGTAGCTAGAGAAAAGGAGAAAGCCATGCTTCTGAGTTAAAGGAGGAGAGGGAGGAGGAGGGGAAGGAAGAGAGGAGAGAGAGACAGAGACACAGAGAGAGGAGAGTTAGAGAATGCACATCCACCGTTCAGTTTTAGGGCAAGCATGCTTAGGGTTTGGGCTGGTTTCCATAAAAAGGGAAATAGAGAGTGAGAGGGAAAAGTCATACTTTTTCAGGTTAAACTCAGAAAAGTGGGCAGACCTGGTAAGAATCCTTAAGCAACAGCATTAAGGGGGCAATTTCTTGGGTACACAGTTTATATCTCACTAAGGGTATAGCTTTGCCTTCCATCTCTCTCTCTCTCTCTCTCTCTCTCTCTCTCTCTCTCTCTCTTTTTTTAAAGATTTGTTAATTATGTACACAGTGTTCTGCCTGCAAGCCAGAAGAGGGTGTCAGATCTCATTACAGATGGTTGTGAGCCACCATGTGGTTGCTGGGAATTGAACTCAGGACCTCTGCAAGAACAGCCAGTGCTCTTAACCACTGAGCCATCTTTCCAGCCCCATTCCTTCCATCTCTTATACATAGTCAGGTGTCTATAGTACGGATTATGGGCAGGTTCATTTGGATTAACTTCTTCATGTCATTTTATTTAGTGCATAATGATGAAGGGTTGGGTTTTTTTTATATAATTTTTTAAGTTGTTAAGAATGCCTTGCTGTTTTTTGTTTGTTTGACCAAAAATGATATGATAGAGTAAATTAACAAATGTAAATTTGGAAATAAATAATTCATCTATAAAGTAGCCATGTTTTCCCAGGAGGAAGCAACATCTTAATGTGCCCAACCAAATCTTGCTCTTGAATCTGGTCCTGTCCTGTGCTATTTCAACAATCATTTGGGAAGATTCCTCCTCTTACACATGGTATTGCAAATTCTAAGGAAGATAATAATCATGGTGTTTATTTATTCATCAAAGTAGTGTTACTATTCACAAGGGAAGGGCCTATATCCAATGGTCTACAAGCATGATAATAATTTGACCATCTACATAAGAGTTTGGGCAATTTAGCAAGACTTGGTTTCAAAATGAAGTGACTAGATTTCTGGATATATAGTTCATAGGACAATGCTCCCAGTGTCTGCTGATTTATATCTGCCATATAGATAATTTAGTTTTGCTTGGAGTATTGAGAATGAATTAGATAAGACAACTAAATTCCCTGAAGCCTTACGACACTGGACTTCAGTTCTTCCTTATCTGCCTCAGACCCTCACTTTCATCTGTTGCAGAATGATAACTTCCTAAATAGCCAGCTGCAACTACTTTAAGGTTTAAGGGGATCTCTATGTCCCTGTCAGGCCCCTCACTACTGTGTGTTCTCTTGCCCCTCCCTTCTTTCTCCTTCCTTTAGTGCATGTTGCCCAATTTGATTTACTTCTAGACATTGTGTGATTTTTGCAATGACTGGTCCTCCGAGAGCCCTCAAAGGGCACACTCCATCTGTCAGCCTTTTATCATGTCCTCCCTGGCCTGCAGCCATGCCCCCTCCCTTTTTGTAAGCCAATTCTAAGTAAGTTGTTGAAGATTTAGGCAAACTTTCCCTTCCAGACTTTGCCCCACCTTTGCCCTGCTTTCTGCCACCCTTACTCAACTTGATTCTGTTTATCTCCTTAAGAATCCTTTGAAATTGTAAGTCTGTGAACTTGCAGCTCTGTGAAGCTGCTTTGCCTCTTCTTGCCTACTGAGATGACTTGTACTATGTAGTTAAGAAGAAAGAGTGCATTGAGTTATCAGTAAACTCAGGATTAGGCACACTAGCCGAAGGGAACAATGGTGCAGAAAATCTGAACCAGCAGATAACCTAAAATTATATCCTATTTAACAAGTATTATTTATTCAAATCCACAAAGACACAAACAGGAATGAAATAGCAAATGCCCCAATTATCAAAGACTTCCATTGTCTCCTGATAGCTATGCACATATATGAACAACTTCAGTCCAGAAAGACTATAATTTGGGAAGAAGTTGTACTAGGAGTGAGCACATAGTGTCTTATGGATCAGGGAGTAGAGTTTAGGCTCTGCTTTGAAACATCATGGCCTCTGATTTTATCACACAAACTCAGCACCAAATGTGAACTGGACGTGTATATACATCTTTTGTCTTTAAGTTACACAGTAACCTATTTTATATATCATGTATAAGTAATCTTGCAGGGGGACATTTATTTAATATTGAAAAACAAAAGTTTTGTTTTGTTTTGTTTTTTTTAGTGTTTTGGTGTCATTTGGGTATGTGTGTTTGTGGAGGGGGGGTTGTCATGGGAGCTGAGGAAAGCCAGTCTGTCTCCTGATTCTATCATATACAACTGCTATCAAAAAATCACTGACATGTGTTCTGGGAAAAGTGTTGCATAATAGCAGTAGCATTTAAGATTTTAAGTGTTTGGAACTGTGTTGGGTAGCAAAACATTCTATATATCTGCCTCTTAGGTATTTTTTTTCTCTTTTGTTCAGAATGTCTGAGTAATTTGAAGGGCAGAAAATAAAGGGTAAAATATTGCAGGAATCGTGAATAAAGTTATACCCACAGGTAGCTTGGAGGCAGGATAGAAAGGTGAGGAAAATTATGAGGCAGAAGACAGGAGGGATGATCCTCATTCCATGGTTAAAGTATCTCTCCAGCTCAGAGTTGATAATCCCCAAACAATTCACATCTGTTTTAGGCCTTTCTCCCCTTCCAGCTGAAAAGCTGGGATTTCCTAGTCTAGAAACCCCATTTACGTAAAATATATGTCTTAATTCCCCTGTGTAATCCTAGTGGCTCCTAAATTTACTTTATCAGATTATAACCTCATCCAAGCCATCTGCACAGCCACGCTATAATCTCACTTAATTAAAAAGATAGAAAACTGGGGGGAAAGTTTCCTCAGCAACCTTTCAACAGGTGACTTGAGAAACACTAAAATGGTGTCTATGGCTATTGCTCAGACACTTCATTATGACTCTCCCTTGAGAATATTGTACCTTCACTTGGCCTGTGTTATTCTTTTCCTAGGCATGTCTCTCTCCTTTTTAAACACACATTTCTCATGTCTTCTGATACACAGTGACTCTCTTTTGAGAATCCCACATCCATGTTCTTATGCTGTATTTTCTCCGTGAGCTCCATTTGTGTGTTTGTGTGGGGGGGGGGGGGGGGGCGCGCACGCGCGCACATGCGCGTGCATGTGCTTTATTCTTTCCCTGCATGCCTGTTTACATAAAAATAAAATAAATCCCAGCTCTGCTCCACCCTGACTCATCCTGAAATTCCTTTCTGAATCAAAGTCAAGTATCTGGTTTCACCTGAGTTTAGGTACCTAAAAGACCAAGCAAAGTTCTCAGGCTGCAGTGGGTGACAGCATGGGTTATTTTCATTCCTGCCTCATTCAGGCTCCATCATTGGTCATTTCTCTGCTCTACTCTGGGCTTGCATGTTACTTTGTATTGTTTCCTTTGCTGCCAATTTCTATCCAAAGACCCAAATAATGTTTATTAAGTTTCACTGGCACCAAAAATAGAAACACCCCAGAGTTTCCTTAACACATTCCTGAGTCAGATAGAACAGTTCATACCTTTTACAGGGGTAGTGGGTGATGGGGGAGAAAACCATGGAACCATCAATGTCCTAGGCACTCTAGGTGAACCAACTCTGATATTACACTTAAAGGGAGTAACTTCATTCAGCAGTAGATTCTGGAACCAAAACACATTAGAGACGACCCCAAACACTATCTGTTCTTTCCTACCAGATACATAAAGGCTTCCCTTCAGTTGATCCCCTGTCATCTATAAGAATGACATTTACCTTTCCTTTTTGCTCAAAAATTTCTAATGACTTTCTAGTTATTTGGAGTAGCATATAAGGCCTTTACAGTGACTAGCAAACTGCTCATTCTGTGCCACTCCATGCAAGTGTTCTGATGTGGTCTTGAACCTAGCCTGGCCTGTACACTGGCCCAGGATCACTAGCTTCCTTAGCAGTCTTCAAAAGCCCTGGCCACGTCTTAGGGCATTCAGCTGTTTCTCCAGCCAGCAATGCTCTTATACCATGTATGTACATATCCCTTGTCTCATCTCTCGCAATCATTATTCATAGCCAAGTTATATGCAGATTAAGTTGTTCTATATCCTTAAATAAATGTTACTATTTACTAAAATCCCATCTAAGTTTTAAAATCTATAGCTGTGCATGGTAATGTATGCCTTTAATCCCAGCATTTGGAAGGCAGCAGCAGGCAGATCTCTGTGAATTCAAGGCCTGGTCTACAAAGGGAGTTCCAGGACAGCTAGGGCTGTTAAACAGAGAAACAATGTCTTGAAAAAACAAAACAAAACAAAAATACCAAAACAATAACACACACACACACACACACACACACACACACACACACAAAAAAAAAAAAAAAAAAAAAAAGCAAAAAGAAATCCATGCCGCAACCCCAGTGATTTTTTTTTCTAGCAACATGAGTAAGTTTTACTTTGCAGAAAATGGATAGCTTTCTGTGTCCATCATAGCACTGGTCTCATCATGCATTGTCAGTTAATACCATTTGTTCATTTCCTCTGCAGAGGGCACACTCTTTCCATGTGATGATGTGTCTCTTTACAATGGATGCTTTGCAGTATAAAGCACAGTGTCCTTCTTGTGCTGGGTAAAACTATGGCTGTCTTACCAGAGGCCACACTGCCAGTGCAGTCCCGTTGCCCAGACCTTTTCAGAGCTCTCCTGACAGCTAAGTACAGCTTGAACCACTGCGGACCTAGTAAAAGGGGGAGGCACTAAGTCCCTTTGCGATTACATGGCATTGTTGAGATAAAAGATAGAAAGTTAAATTTCACAAGTGTTCTTTAAACGTCAGATGAAACCGTTCATCTATGAAACCAGGGTGCTACTTGCACTTCAGCCTGCCCCTGGTGTGAGAGGCCTGTGGTTTCTCTTTAGATGAGAATGCCTACTTGATAATTTATCTTTCCCTTATGACTTCAGGCCTTTTCATGTTTTCTTTTCTTTCTCCATGTCTTTACTTCCATAGAAATGTCTTACTCTGTATTACCCTTTTAGCTAATTATTTTTTTATTTTTCTGGAATTGACAATTATCCTCATCTCTAACAGCTCCAGAACCACTTTGAGTTAGTTACCAGTTGATAATGAGCTGAACTGCATCTGCCTAGTGTTGTGTGGTGGGGAGGGTATTTTTGATCCTCTTGCACCTACCTTCCGAGTCTGGGCTTCTAGATGGATACCATACATCTGATTCCTGAGGTGCTGGGGATTGAATCCAGGGCTTTGCGTATGTTAGGCAAGCATTCTGCTTACTGGAAGAGCTGTATCCTCAGTCTTAATATCCATTCATATTTGTATGATATTTGGTCATCTCATGACATAAAAAAGTCCGGTTATTTTGATTAAAGAGTATTTAAGTTGTCCTGTGGTAGTTAGTCGATATTAACAATAAGCAGTAGTTGTGTTTTTCCATTACGACATAAATGGAAAATATTACCAGATGCCTACTTATTAGAACCCCATTTTCCTTTCTAATGTAATTATGAAATACATTGTGATTATGACCACAACATATATGGAATCCTGATTTTTCAGAAGTCTAGATTGTTGTTTCTGTTTCTGTGACTAAAACTATTTGGTACATGGGAAGACATACTTTTGTTAGACATAAATTTAAGGTCAGGGAGATGGCTCATCAGGGAAGGATGCTTGCTGCCAAGACTGACAGCCCCACTTTGATTCCTGGAACCTACATAGTAGGAGAGAACCAGCTCCCAAAAGCTGTCCTCTGATCTCTACACTTTGGTCTTGGCACATATTATTATGTACATAAAAGAAATAAATGTGTAAAATTAAATTTAAAGTGATACTGTATTGTTATTATTTATTTATCTATGCATTCATTTATCTTAAGAGAGAGAAAAACATGAATTTGAGTGGGTTAGAGGGTGGGGAAGAATCTGGGAGGAGCTGGGGAAGGGGCAAGAATATAATTAATAAATACTGTATGAAATTCTTAAAACCTGTTATTAACACCACCCTCACCTCTGGATATTTCCCTTATACCGTCCATGCTTGAAAGTCATGAGATTGTTATGCCTTTCATGTTTTTGTCTTTAATCTCCTGGTCCAGAGTTCCTATTCTCCTTTTGTAGGCCTTCTGAATGAGTCTTAAAAATTTACTTAAAGGTAAATTCAATAAGCATGCCTTTTCTGTCTATAGTACACTCTACACATATTTTCTGATTTCTATTCACATACACTATTTCACATATTTAAAGCCTGAATTCTCTGTTTTTGTTCTTGTAAGACAGTGTCTCATATAGTTCAGGCTGGCCTTGAACCAGATATAGAGCCAAAAATGGCCTTGAACTCCTGATTCTTCTGCCTCTTCCTCCCAAATCAATGAGCCACCATGCCTAATGGCTAGGACCTTCTTCAAAGCAAGAAGTATGACTTTACATTTTCTGTCCCCTTCTTGCTAGATACCATAGTTGTAAGTGCACAAGATGAATATTAGTATAACAAATATTAATGGATAATTTTTCTCTTTATTAAAGATTCATTTTAAAAAGGAAGGAAACTGTGTTATCATGAAAAAAGGAAACTATTATCTTCCAGCCATAAGTAAGGAAAGGCCTAAGCTGGGAGGCAGTTTCTAAAAATGCTTGGGAAGGACAGTAGAATTTGTGTGTGTGAGAGAGAGAGACAGAAGTCAAGAGAATTCCCCAAGGCTTGGTGGCCTACTCCTGGAATCCCAGCTACTAGGGAAGCTGAGGCAGGATTATCAGAATTTAAGGCCTGCATACATTGCAGAACGCATTCAAAGCTAGCCTGAGCAACTCAATAAGACCCTGTCTCCACATTAAAAAAAATAAATAAATGAATGTGGAGAATGTGACTCAGTAGTAGCGTGCCTTCTCCATAAACGAGAGCAAGGCTCTAAATCAAGTCCCCTATACAATGATTACTGCAGGAAAAGGGGCACAGGCACATGACAGAAAGACTGTGCTTGGCAAGAAAAGTCGCATTTAGGTGGTGGCAGAGATGGGAAAGGTCCTTTGTCCTCCTCCCTTTGGCCCTGCTGAGCTGACCACCAGCAGGAGTGTGGTTGAGATGAGGATCCTTTGAGTAAAACTATTTTTTTCTCATTTTGTCCTAATCTAATTCAAGGGGCCCAGATTGGCTGGGAAGACAAAATCGCCCAGGCAAAAAGAGTCAAATATCCTCAGCAAATATTGGCAGTGCTCATTTGTTCTTTATTGGTCCAGTACCCCAAAGGTTGGGGAAGACAATTCTAACCCAGAAAATATAATTAGTCAGCCTGCTGGTTTGTGTTCTAATTTAATCTGGGCAGCTGTGCCAGGAGCTAGTATTAGCATGACAGTGGGAGGTGGAGAATACAATTACCAAGCAATAGAGAAGGGAAGGAGCAGAGGGACCCTGACCAGTGTAAGCCTGCAAAGAGGACGCAGTGGGGGCAGCTTCCCTAGGGAGAAGGGAAAAAGAAAGAGGCTTCTAACCAGGGATCAACAGCGACATTAGCTTGGTTTTAGAGAAATTACATATGTGTGTGCTTTCGTGTACTGCATGCTTGTCGTGTGTGTGTGTGTGTGTGTGTGTGTGTGTGTGTGTGTGTGTGGTGGCTGTGCTGGAGTGTCTGAGGAGGAAGATTTGTAACTGAGAACTGATCCATTCTGCATGATGAATGTGAGTCTGAGAGTGGATAGATCCCTTCTGGGTCACCCTGGAGCTGGATTAAAGGTTGTTGTAGCAAGTTATGGTTGAACTGGGGGAAATGATCTCAGATATATTTCAGTGCATCAAGCTCAATGTCAACAGCAGAATAAGATCTGAGTGGTGCCTACCTGCTGTGTTATTCCTTTGTGTTTAAGGCAGAATAATTGTTCACTCCTTAGATTATTTCACCGATATAGAGACGCCTCTAGCTACTAATTTGCTTCGAGGGTATTTACTTTGTGTTGAGCTCTGATTAAGGAGCTTATGTTTGTTATCATATGGAGTCTTTACAAGATATTAACAAGGCAAACAAGATATTAAATATAATCTACTCACTCAAAAACTGAGGAAACTGAGGTTCAGGAAAATTAAAAAAAATGCTCACAGTCATATAGTTAGTAAATGTTGAAGGCAGGAACCAAATCTAGGTCAGTCTGACTCTAATATGCCAACTATTGCTTTCTCCATTTACCCATGGGGAACTGGGCCTCGTTGCAACAGAGCCATTTGCATTAGCTGTAAATTTGACTTAGTGTCAGAACTGAAAATAGACTTCCATCTCATGAGTTTTCTCTTTTATGAGGTGCCGGGGGGGGGGGGGGGGGGGGGGGGGGTGGCTTGCCAGAAGGAGAGCTGGATATTAAGAAAGAAACAAATGGAAACTAGGTTTCCTTACCCTCAATCTAATGCTTTCACTAATGTAAGTAAAAGGGATTTAATAGCTGGGCTGTTAGCTTATTTACTGTAGAGTAGTTTTACAAATCCCCTATTTCAATCATATATTCCCTGTGCCTCGTTATATGAAAAGAAAAAGATGTCAAGGCTCTATAGTTTGCCAAAACTCAAATACCCAGTAAATGACAGAATTGATATTCAAATCCAACAGTCCAGTTTCCTATCACACCTCTCTGAGAAGCACACTGCCTCTTTCTGCATGGCATCAACTCCACCTTTATATCTGGACAGACCTTCAAGGTTCAACTATCCTTTGAAAAGGAAAAGTATACTGTGCCTCTAAGGATAAAACTATCTTTAGGTCAGGCCTACGGACATGTGATACTTGAAGTGTGGGGAGGTGCGAGGCACAGTGGCCCAGACCTTTAATTCCAACACTTGGAAGGCAGAGGAGATGGATCTTTTTGAGTTAGAAGCCAGTCAACTTGGTCTACATAGTGAGTTCCAAGACAGCCAGGACCTGCATAGTGAGACCACGCCTCAACAACAACAACAAAAGGAATGAGATGACATGTAGGGTCAGGAGGTTAGGGATCACATTTTTTTTTTTTCCCTCAAAATTAACTTTTCTCATGGCTCTCCTCTCCTCTGTTCAGCAGAGAATTGTATAATTGTTCTCTCTCTCACTCTCTACCTCCCTCATGGAAAAGGCAGAGAAAGTGCCCAGTTTCCTCTTCTGCTTCTTGCAATGAGACTACTCTTCCATCAGCTTTTTCCCAGTTGCAGCCCCCCCCCCCCCGTGTGTGTGTGTGTGTGTGTGTGTGTGTGTGTGTGTGTGTGTGTATCTGTCTGTCTGCCTGTCTCTGTCTCTCTTTCACTCCCTCTCTGAGCTTTTGAGAGGCGCCGGGAGTGAGAGAGAACTTGGCAGCTTCCTCTACTGAAGGAGAGGAGGACACTTGGGCTTCGAAGAATTGACAGAGCCAGGCTTGGTCCCGATAGCTCATGGGCACAGCGTCTGTCCTACACCAAGGGGAGGCTCTTCTCTGGGGTACCTGACAGTCTCCAGGTGAGTACCCAGGTGAGTTCCTCCTCCTGATGCCTGTGGACATCACTGGGCCACGGCTTACAACCCATGTGCCAGAAACCGGAAGTGGCACCTTGATTTCACTGATCTTACGTCTGATGTCCATCATCCCTATAGCTGCCATTCTCCACCTTTCACTCCACTCTCCCAAATCCTTCCTCAAAAGAGGACGCAGACTGAAATGAGAGCTTTGAAAGAGGAAAGGCTTGCTCTTGCCACTGTGTAGACACTGGGTGTTTTTCATCTATGGGTAAGACAAATGTCACCTACTTCATATTCCCCACCGGTTTGCAGTGAGATTCTGAGGAAAATCTACACGAAAAAAAGAAAATCTGCTGGAAGAAAGACTGTATCCAGAAGTTTTCCTGTGCCCCACCTATCCCATACATATCCGTATGGCCTCATTGCTCAGGCTTCTTGCTAGCTAGCCCATTTCTATTAATTTATGTTTTGCCACGTGTTCCGTGGTTTACTGGTCTGCTGTCATGCTATTCCTTGTACAGCGAGCAGGCTGGCATCTCCCCTGCCTCTGCCTTTCTTCTTCCTGTCTCTGTCTTCCTGCCTGGCTATAACCTGACTCGTCATAAACCAGAGCAGCTTCTTTACTAACCAATCACAGCAACACAAATTCACAGCATACAGAAAGATATCCCCCAGCAAAAGGCTGTCCATTTTCTCTAAGGATGTGGCCCTTATGAGACTGCCCATGTGCTGCAGATGTCCCTACACTCATTACATACTGGTGGCACTAAGAAGATTTGGTACGTATTTTTTTTAAAAAAAAAAAAAGAGCACATGAAGTTGGTGGGAAGAATGGGGATGTATTGGAAGGACATGGAAGGAAGAGAAAAATTCTCAATTTTAAGAAATTTAAAATATGATTCTGTCAGTTGTGAGATGGTTGTGATAGGCTTCAAAGAGCCTCTGAGCAGTAGAAATGATGGTCCCAGGCAGAGACATCTGGGTCACACCCTGGCTATCCACTGCTGGAGCTGAACTTGATGACAGGATGCTCAGTGGGACAGCTGGGAGAGAGACTGTGCCAGGGAGTCTGAGCTTCATCATCCTTGTTCTGCCCCCAAATCAAAGCCAGGGCTACAGTTCTAAGTGTATGTCTTTGCTTCGCATGAGGAAAACATCAAAATCTCTGACCAGAGACTGGGCTGCCTTAGTCTGGAAGCATATCCCCATCCTCACTTGATCTACTGAGATTTTATGTGTTAGACTCAGGGTCCAAATATTTCCTGAACTCAGTATCAGGGATTTGGGCATAATGAAAGATAGTATGTAGGAGCTAGAGGTACAAAAACTCTTTCCTTTCTCCCTCCTTCCCTTCCTCTTTCCTCTCTGCCTTCATGGTGTTATTTCTAAACATGTCTCTAACTTTTTCCCAATAAACTCAGTTTTACTGATTCCTCATTGAACATACAAAATCTCCCAAACTAGCAGTTGTAAATTGAAAGTTTGATAAGGAATGAAATGTTTATATAGCTTTAAAATATTTAAAAGAACTTAATATTTTTAAAATAAAACTGTAAGTTTATAGGAGAGAGAGAGAGAGCGCGCACATGACTGCACACTTCCACAGAGGGCAGAGCTTTCCCATGTGTTTCTTGGTGCTGTTCACTGAGGCAGATACATATCACGTACCACAACCACATGTCCAAATCTGATTATATGAACTGTGGAGAAATTAAACTATAGGACACTCTGCAATGCCACACCACATTCTTCAAAAATGTCAATGTTGATGTCATGAAAAGTGGATAAAGATGAAAGAATAATTCTAGACTTAAAAAGCCAAGAGTGATGACAACCACATGTAATACACGATCCTGACTACAACCAGGAAAGGAAAATTTTTGTGCATGTGGGTGTGGTATATTCGTATGTACGATGTTTGTGGGATTGCGCTTGCCAGTGTGTGTGTGTGGACAGGACTTAGTGTTGAGATGCCTAGCTCAGTTGCTTCTCCGACTTTTCTTTTCTTTTGGCAAGCTCTCTCACCAGAGCTTGCCATCGGGATTAAGATGACTATGGTGTTAAGTCCAAAGATCTGCCCATCTCCACCCCCAATCAGCAGGACTGTAGGCATGAAGTATCCCATGTAATTTTACTAGGGTGCTGGAGATCTAAACTCCAGTACACATGCTTTCCCAGCAAACACTTTTTTAGTCATTGAACCATCTCCCTAGCCCAGAAAGTAAAATTTAATTAAGTCTGCAAATTAGAGTTAGATGGCAATATGGCCTTGTTGTGAAAATTCCTGATTTTTCTTAATTACAGTTCAGCACTGAAATAGTTATGAAAATCACTATCCTTGTTTTAAGCTGAATGGTAAAGGGACATAATATCTCAAAAGGCTCAGGAAAAAAGTTTGATGAAGCAAAGTATTAATAATCATAATTACAATGGCAGACGTAGAGCTACAACCTCTATAAGCCTGAAATGCTTTCAAAATAACTGGATATTTCTACCAAATTCAGATCCTGAGGCAAGGCGTTGAGTTCCTACATCCAGCCTGGCCTCATGTCTTCTCAGAGTTTACTCCTTCCCACCGACAGTGTAACCACTTGATTTTCCCCAAATCTATGCAGTGTTTTTCATCTTAGAATGTGCGCTCACTTAGCGTTCTTTTGTCTAGGCAGCCTTTTTCGTGCTGCCTCACCTTTGAAATCCTGTTCATCCTTGAGGATCCTTAATTAAACATGAGCAATTTAAGGGGAAAAAAATCCTTTTAGTTGTCCACTTCCCCACAAAGATGCAATTATGCTCTTGAAATGGGTGTCGGCTGCCACCTGCTGGTCTAAAGCAGTACATCAGCCTGAACGTTTCTGCATTCAAATTTGTAGGAGGGGAAAAAATCTGATAAAAGAATTTCATTTAGTTCATCTGTTGAACACAATAACCTTTTTTTTTTTTTTTTTTTTTTTGCCAGAGCTGAGGACCGAACCCAGGGCCTTGTGCTTGCCAGGCAAGCGCTCTACCACTGAGCTAAATCCCCAACCCCACACAATAACCTTTTCAGAGGTTGTTTTAATGAGAGTTAATAAAAGTCATTTTTAAGTAGTAGACACAGTGGCTATTACTATTACTGCAAAGAATCTTTTATTTCATCATTTTTCAATTAAGAAAAGAAATCTGGAGGGAAAGCAGAGCGAGGCAGGAGGCGCTGGCTTTTGTTCCTCTCCCCTTCTCTGAACACATATCAGAAGAAAAATGTTGAGTGTGAGCCACAGGAAGTTAGAGTATGTAGGTGTAGATGGCTTTAAGGTGTTTAGATCACACACATACCCATCCTTTCATGACTCTGCTCTTCAAAGACCCTCAGGACAAGCTTCAGGTGGCAGAGGCTGGACGTGTGTTTGGGCAGGACAAGTCCTAAGGAGGGGAAGTCACTTTTTTTTTTTTAACCACTTATGCGGCTTTATAATTCAGTTTCACTTTCTCCAGCTGATGAGTCACTTCCTTCAAGGTTCTGTCCCTGTCCCTGAGGCCATCTCTCTTCTTTCTGTGCTCTCTTTCTCAAAGCCTGACAAAGAGAGCTCTGAGCCAGGTCTCCTGCCCTGACCCCTCTTAGGAGCTCCTGCAGATATCTTCTGATCAGACATCAGCTGTGGTCTCATTTCCTCTGAGGACCTGGTGCAGAAGGTGGCATTCTATAACACTCCTCTCTTTCCCCTGGCTCTTACACTTTTTTTCTGTCCCTTCAACCACAGTGTTCTGCCATCCTTGGAGGGGTGATGCAGATGTCCTGTTTCTGACTGAGCATTCAACAGTTGCTTTTTCTTATCACTTTGACAGTGGTGAGTCTCTGCATTAACTGCTGCCCATTGAAGAAGGAAACTGCTCTGATCAGATTATTTTGAAATCTTAATCTCCAAGGTGATGGTATCAAAAGACAAGACATTTAGGAAATGATTAGTTCATGATGATAGAATCTTTTGGATAAAATTAATACCCTTGTAAAACAAATTCCAGAGAGCTAGCCCTCTCTGGCTACCACATGAAGACAGAACAGACAGCTGTACATGAACCAGGCAGCAGCCCCTCATACAGAATGTACCCTCAGTTTAGCATGGCTATCCAGCCCTTAGAACTGATGAGAAATAAATTTCTTTTGCTGATAAACCACCCACCTTATTTTGCTATAACAGTCTGTTGTATGACACTATTTCTAGGAGACCTGAACAAATATTTACTTATCTTAGATACGGACCCGAAGACAGACCATCAAAGTTCAACATGGTGAGTCTGTGAGTTTTCTTGGGGTTACTTTCGTGAATACGGGTAAGGGATACTTAGGGAAACGGAAATGACTCAAAGATGGCTGCATCACCAAAACCTCACCCCAGTGTGGGAGCAGTTCATGGAAGTTGGAAGCCTGGAGCACACTGCACAGCCTGCAAGCAGCTGGACAGGTCTGAAAGTTTGTTCCAGGCCGCTTTCCTGGTCTCTGCCTCTCCCAGGCAGCTAATCTCAGGTTGTCTCTCAACAGGCCTTACTAGTTAATACGTTTGGGGAGAGAGGAGACCAGTGAATCCAGTCAGTTCCAGGGACTTCTTGAAGCCTTTGAGTGGTTTACTTCCTGAGTTTTAATTCGCTTCCCTTCAGGAAGGAATGTTTCACTGTGCTCTAGAACATTCCAGTCTTAAGAAGCTTCCCTCCAAGATCAAATATTTTATCTCAGAGTAAATTGCCACACAATATAGCCCAAATTAACTAGGAAAGTTTCAGCTCTAAAGCTTCATGTTAGTTACTCTTTGACCTCAGAACGCCTGTTTTTCTTTCTCCCTCACCTCCTTTACTATGAGTGGTTACTTTGTACATGGTAAGAAAGCAGCCGTTCTAGAAGCCTTTTTCTTCTAGATAAAGAGATCAAATTTGAAGCTATTCAAGTTCATGGATTTCTCCAAAGAGAGATTTTTTTTTAAGTATAAACTTTCAGGGTAACTGGCTCCCTCCCATTCTATTCAATCCCCAAATGGTCCTTCTCTACTACACCTCTACTTCCATCTCATCCTAGGGCCTTGGGCTTGATATCAAACACCATTTGAATTCATTTGGGAGGCTAGGTGGTGGTGGTGCACACCTTTCACTTGGGGAGCAGAGGCAGGCGGATCTCTGTGAGTTAGAGGCCAGCCTGGTCTACAGAGTGAGATCCAGAACAGGCACCAAAACTACACAGAAACCCTGTCTGGAAAAACAAACAAACAAACAAACAAAAAGAATTCATTTGGGATCTCCATAAGCCCCAATGCTTCTGAGCTAAAAGGTCTTGGATAGAAGAGGATGGTCCATGAGCCATCAGCCAATCAAACAGTGCATGTGAGTCCTGACAAAGACACGAGTGCCAGTATGTAATCCAGAGAAGGCAGAAGCAGGGGACAACTTTTCCAAACTAACACCCTCAATCATACCTCAAAAAACAAACAAACAAACAACAAAGACAAAGCAAGGTTGGTGAGGTGACTGGATGAGTAACCGCACTGTGCACAGACCTGAACACCTGGGTTTGATTCCCAGATCCTACAAGGTGGCAGGAGAGAACCTAAGAATTATTTTCTGACACATGCCCTGAGGCATACACATACACACACACAGAAAGAGAGAGAGAGAGAGAGAGAGAGAGAGAGAGAGAGAGAGAGAGAGAAATAAACACAGGCAGTCATTCAGAAAAATAGAATGCTCCATCTATCTTGAACATACACATTTCAAATCTGTTTATAAAAATCTCCAAGAAGTTAAGCTTTAAAGAAAAAAATCTTGACTTTTAAAAATCTTGTATTTCCCCAATTTGTCTGATCATAGTATAGTATAATATTTAAGAGATAATGATTCTCTTTCAGATACTTGTGCCCATGGATGTGTGCTTACACATATACACAGGCACTTGGAAGGTAGCCAGTATCACAGCATTAGTGGACTTACCATCCAGATCTCTGAAAGAATGTCTTGTGACTAATTGCTCTTCAGCTGGACTTGGATCCATCTAGACAGAGGAAAGAACTCCCCTGCACTGAGAGGAGGGATTCAGATAGGACAGGCTGAAAGAGTGAGAGTCCCACTTCTCAAGATTTTCACTCCCAGAACACAGAGGTGAAGGAAACAGTACCCTGACAGACACATTTCTCATTACAAGAAACCCCTGAAGAACTAGCTGCCACTGTTTCCTCCTTGCTACCCACAGTGCTACAGGCCAGGCTGGCCTGGGAGTCACTATGCAGCAGTGCTTGGCAGTCCTTGTGGTTCTGCTTCTGAAGTGCTAAGATTAGAATCCGGAGCCCCATATCTGGCTGTCCTCCTACTTTGGTCCTTTGATACTGTACGAAACAAATCATTAAACATCTCACATGAGTAGTTTAAAGAAACAGATTCCTACACAAAATAGCTTTTTTTCATCGTATAGGAGCCCAGCTCTGAATGGAGCAGATGTCATGCATCTGGGCCTGGGCAGAGGAGGGTTTTGAGCAGTAGCTTCTGTATCATGGGGCAGCCTCTCTGGGCAGCTGTCCTTGCTGTGTCCCAGGTCTGGGCAACCTTCCAGATGAGCCTTAGCTCTTCAGCTTTAGACTGGTGCCTAGCCCCACCCATCTGTCTGATGGGCACATCAGAGCTCAGAAATGGTTTGAACATTGCGTGTCTATAGATATTATTCAAAAGTGATGTATATTTGGCTCAAATGGACAAGAGTCTTTAATACATTTTTGTTACATTTATAATATTTTTGCCAAATATCATTCCTCATAACAAACCACATGATAGGTATTAAACAATGAAAAAAATAATTGGTGTAGATGCCATAGATTTTAAAGCCAAGAGAATCTTAGTGGATTATATCTTTCTGTTAGAAGAAAACACTGACATCCAATAAAATCAAGAAATTGGCATGCACTCATGTTGAAATAAGATGGCTCTAAATTCTATAAAGAATAAAGGAAGCCACCTTGGAATGACAAATTAGCCATAAGATATGGCATCAAACCTTTGAAGCACACACACAGGTGATACATACTTTATTGTTTCAGTTAGTATAAGGAAAAATAAACAAAAATATTTTTTAAATGCTGATATCTTAAATGGCATCAATTTCATAAATGTTAAGTGGCTACATTTTCATAAACTGTGTGAAAAACATTATCAGTGAAGTCTGTGGCATTCAATATAGTCAGAGGTAAAGGCAGGGCAGATGAAAGATGGGGGCTGGATATTAGAAAAAGCAGAGGCCTAATGAGCCAGAAGACAAACACAGAGAAACACTGTAAAAAGCACAGTCTTCATCTTTGTGTTTCAGCAATTGCTTGTAGAAGGAGAAAACATTTTTTTCTTTAAAAAAAAAAAAGTTCAAATAGTAACTTTCTTTTTTATTAACCAATATCTCTAGAAATTGTTTGTGAAAAGACTTTTTAATGGGATATAGCTGAATAAATTGAAAACATTTATTTTAGAATATTAAGAATAGCTGCGATAACTGAGCATATTCTTTGAGATGAACTTTCTAGATGGCTCTATCCCTCTACCTTGAAACAACCCCTCCAGGATCATCATCCACACTGTGCAGCCAGGAACACTGAGGCCTGCAGATGTAACATGTCTGTAGACCTGCTTTGACTGAGCCACTAAGAGCTAGATTGTCACTCCAAAGGCTGATCTTCTAACAGTGAAGCTATACCATCAGTGTTCACAAAACATTGGCATTTTGGCCAGGACAATTATTTCTTATTCTGAACATTCCTGTGCTTTCAATGATACCTTTGCCTTTTAGACACTAAATGCCAATATCAGTATCTTAACTCTGAGAAAGTTAAAATTTCCTCATATGTTTCCAGATTTCTAGTTGACATGGCTAGTCTTCATATCCAAAACATTTAAAAAAAAAAAAGTTAAAGAAAATAATGAGCCAGGCTGTGGTGGCACATACCTTTAATCCCAGCACTTGGGAGGCAGAGGCAGGTAGATCTAAGTTTGAGGCCAGCCTGGTCTACAGAGCAAGTTCCAGGACAGGCTCCAAATCTTTGGGAAATCCTGTCTTGAAAATTCAATCAAATGGACCCAGAATCTCCCTGATGGCTGACTTTCATAATTCTGGAAGGTTCTATGAAAGCTGATGGGAGAAAAAAAGCATTAATGGTCTTATCCAGCATGGACCCTGCATTATATAATACTCTGCCAGGCAGATGTGTCCATTGGTAGAACAGTGATAAGACTATGGGATTAATCAACTGTTCTGTTGACTGGATCTGGAGTCTTCTTCACAGAGGGAAATTCATGTATGATACTGTAAACATGGTCAAAACTCATGGCCTAGGTAAGTCATAGGCCTTCTGGGAGAATTATTGATGATGCTGTTTGTCTAAATGACTAAGTTATCAAATGCTTTCTAAATATTTATAGATTGATGCTGCTCCCAACTTTGGTCAGAGAGCTTCTGAATTGGTAGTAGTTAATGCAGAGATACATTACTGTTCATAGTGCCAAGAATAATGGATTGTGAGTGCTCAACTGTAAATGAGACATCTGTATCAACCTCTATTCCAAAGCTCAGGGAACTTCATCAAAAGGGAAAGAATGTAAGAACCAGAGGATATGTATGGGGGTGATATGAAATTCTGACCCCTGGACTGTTACACACAGGAACCCAGTATAGCAGTGATTACCCATACAAGGTCCATAGACAGAACCAAGCCAGTTAAAAATTCCAGCATGGAGAGTCAAGGACTCCCAGGGCCCAAAACCTGCTGAAGAGCTGTTTAGCGATTGATGACTGATGAAGGAGAGGGTCACTTTTCTTCAGGAGTGTAACACTACTTGGACTTAGTGATCTAAAAATAAATAATAAAAGGAGAATATGAGGTTGGAACGTTGATGTTATGGCATGGCCCTGTAAGGACTTGGAGGATGGGAAATGAAGGGTGGATGTGATTCAGTTATAATGAATAAATGCATGACATTTTCAAAGACTAAGGAAATAAGAGATGAAAAGAAAATCATGTTCCTAGAACTTAATTTTTTGAGCAAAGATTTTAATTGGACTTTTCCCCACTGTGTTACAGCTGTGCTTAAATTGTATATAGCTATTCTCTTATGGGGGTTTGAAATAAAATTTGGGGCCACAGTAAAAAAGAAATCCAACTCTCTATAATCCTAAAATTAAAAGAGAATGTACATATGGTAGCAGTTACATTTAGCATATGAGAGGAATGCTTTGGAAAATTAGTGTTCTGATAAGTATGTATAAGTAAGTGTAATGCTTAATTTCAATTGTTAATTTGATGAGACTTGGACTCACCTAGGAAATGAACCTCTGGGCATGCCTGTAGGGGATTATCTTGATAGGTTTTTGAGGCTGGAAGACCTGCCCACTGTGTGTGGCACCATTCCCTGGACTGGGATTCTGGACTGTATAAAAAGAAGGAAGGGAGCTGAGCACAAGCATCCTGGCTCTCTCTTTCTAGACTGCAGATGCACTGTCACCAGCTGCATCAAGCTATTCCTGTGACTTTTCTGCCTTGATGGACTGACAAGTCAAAATCAGTCCTGCTTTCCTTAAATTGCTTTGATCAGTCTTTTATCATAGTGTCTGGAAAGGTAACTGAGATGTTAAATAATTCCAAAAAGAAAGAATAAAATCAGAAGATGTAGGAGATATCCAGACTTAATGGAGAACCATCAAAGACACAAAGAAAAAGCTCAGTAGGAGAGGCTGGACAGAGGTGGAGACGTGGTCAGTGGTGCTAAATGCTGCTCGGGATGAAAATGAAAGAGGTAAACTCTTCTAGAGTTTAGTAAGGCTCCCTGAAACGGAGAGACAGCAAGCTGAAGACAGCTCACGGATTATAGACTATAAAAGTCCAACTTTAAAAAAAAAAGTAATCATTTCCTAGGATAAGGGAAAATGAAGTGGGTTTAAATATAATAAGCAAAGTGTTAAGAAATAAACAGAGGCTGGGCCTTTAATCCCAGCACTCGGAAGGCAGAGGCAGGCAGATCTCTGTGAGTTCAAGGCCAGCCTGGTCTACAGAGTGAGTTCTAGGACAGGCACCAAAACTACACAGAGAAACCCTGTCTCGAAAAACCAAAAAAAGAAAAAATAAAAGAAAAAGAAAGAAAGAAACAAACAAACAAACAAATGAACAAACACAGGGCCAGTGAGTAAAGGTACCTACTAAGAGCCTGATGACCTGACTTCAAACCCCAGGATCTATGTGGTGGAAGGAGAAGACTGACTCCTTCAAACTGTCCTCTAACCACTACATGCACTCTGTGACACGAGTATGTACAACACACACACACACACACACACACACACACACACACACACACACACACACAATGCATGTATACATACACAAACACAAATAAATGCAATAAAAATTGAAAAAGAAGTTAAGACATAAAAAAATATTGCTTTCACTGATAGCATTTAAGAAAAAGCTTCTGAGTAATTAACCTGAATGTAAAAGTTATGAAAAGCCCAGTTAGGGAGAGGTCCTCCTGATTTTATGGAGAGGCAAGACTCTATTTTTAAGTTCCATTTGGCTGCAGGAGTGGATTCTAAATACTTCTAACTGCGTTGGAGGGGGCTCTCCCAGAGTCCCATCCTCTATAGGTGTAAACATGACAGCAGCCCTCTCAGAGGATGAGCTCTCAGCCTGTAAGCATATGGGTAAGAGATGCTTTGTTCTCCAGTCTCCTAAGCTAGAGCAGAGGATGTGGCTGGCCAGGAGGCGGAGACAGCGCAGATGCATGTGTAGGTGTGTGTGTGTGTGTGTGTGTGTGTGTGTGTGTGTGTGTGTGTGTGTTCTCACATCCGCTTCCCCTTTTGAGCTGACAGTTGAATGAGAACAGAGAGAATGTCAGTCTTCGATATGAGACTATCTCACCGTCCTCACCTTTGCCATGACTTCTGAGAAGGGCTCAGGCCTGTTTGGAGAACCTTCTTACTTCTGGTAAGTGTTTCAGGGTGGGACTGATGTACATTTATAGACAGTAATAGAGAGAATGGGATGTGAGTGAGGGGAAAAAATCTTGATTCTAAGGAAAGAGATATGTCAGAAGACAACCTCACCTTCCTGACTTTGACTCTACAGCCTCATCATTGGACCTACTGAACAAAAATACCTCCCTTTCCCCTCCTGATTACCAGATGGGATTGTTCTAGGGTCATAAATCATGGTCTTACTTGATGAACTGAATTACTATTTACAAAATTTCATTTTTCTCATGAGAGTTCTTAGCATCTTGCCAAACTAACACGTGTGATCATTTTATTCTATTTCCAACTATGAAAAGTTTTGAAGGAGAAAAGTTTCCTGGTTTTATGACAGGTCCTGTTCTAGAGCCCATATCTCTGAATTTGGGAATACATAAATCTGTCCTGACCTTGTTCTCTGTGGACAGGATCTTTTTCTCTAGAATCTTCAGGGGAAAATGTGGAGATAAAGTGTAGTGATATATGTGAAAGTACTGTATAGGAGAATTTACACCGTTGGACAATAGTAGGCCAGATATACTAGAGGCCCGTGGTTCATATTTCATGAAGACTAAATTTTTGCTCCATATCTCATCTAGATATGTTCACTTCTCAGTAATCTACATAATACTGGGGCTGGAGTCTCCAACGTCCTTTGCTTCAAGGTAGCCACCCATCTGTATCCTGGGGAGGGAGGAGGCATGGAAATATTAATCACACTGGGCTTTTCCCACAACCTCATGCACTGCCAAGTTCATCAGTGGGTGAAAGAGATAAAGTGGGGACTTAGGGCAGAGCCCTATCATGATAAAAGTGTATTGTAGAAGTGGTTTAATAAGATAATAAGCATTTGGAAGCAATACTCAAGGAAATACTTGTGACTTTGTATATCACAAATATCCTTTTTTTCTTTTTTAATTAAAAAGTTTGTATTGTTATGTGGTTGGAGAGATGGCTCTGTGTGATTAAGAGTGTTTACAGCTATTGCAGAGAACCCAAGTTCGACTGCCAGCATCCATGTTGGGCAGCTCCCAACTATGGTAACTCCAGTTCCAGGAGACTCTGATGCCCCTGACTTCTGCAGTACCAGCACTCACGTGGATATACACAGACAGATAGACACACACCCACAATTAGAAACAATAAATCTTAACTCTTCTATGACATCCATTCATTTATTCTGAGAGTCACAAATATCCTTAATGAAAGGTTTTATGCAATTTGGGGGGAATTAGAGGTGGGAGGCGTGCAAATGGTATGCAAATCTTCCGATTCAGCTTGAGTGGTTAGAGCCACAGATCTGTATTCTCCTATGTCATGAACCATTGATGAAAAGAGTAGAGGCCAGGTTTATTGGTTGTCTGCTACTGAGAATGTTATCATTGATAGCAAAATGAAGCTATAATAGATGGGATAGAAACAGGGTCACTGTGCGATTTCTTATTCACAAGCACCTAGGCCATTTAGAGGCTATTTATAACCATCCTAATAATGTTCTCTTAGCTCCTTTGACCCTCTGAAAGTTAAGATGTTTTCCTAGGGTGAAGCATTATATAGTGACTGTGGAGAGCTGATACAGTCCTTCTAGGTTCAAGGTCCAAGATTCAGATTCTAGTAGATGATGAAGAGAAAGTTTGGTTCTTGCCCATGTCGTGACTCAGTGTGACTTCACTCTTAGTGGCAGGAAGGGAAAAGACACATTTCTTTCTACTTGCAGACTAATAGCTACCCTTATTTCCACTTGGGAGTCAAGGAAAGTGATGAACCCCAAACACACAGCGCTGGGGCCAGATCATGCCCAGGCCCAGTGAGAACGGCTAAAGCATAGATTTAGGCTAAGAAGAGAATTCTGTCAAATAACTGAAGGATGAGAAGAGTATTTGCATCTGCCGTGTAATAAAAAGGGGGAGGATGAGAACAGGAGTGAAATAACTTCATGACCATTAAAAAAAGACATTGAATTAATGGTATCAATGCACAGGGATTACTCAGTGGTCAAGGAGTCTCTTCACTCATTCTAAACATGTCTGGATAAAGCCATGTGTAATTAGCCAAAGTGAGCTGCTGCTTCTTATTCCTGATATGTTTGTAGCTTACCCAGATATAGTTTTTTAAATAGCATCTCTTACACACCAACAGTACAGGATGACTTGCTTCAAATATATGACTTTAACATTTTCCATGGTCATTTATAAACACAAAACTCACTCACATCTGAATGTTGAAGGAAGAAGAAAGGGAATGAGAGGAAAAGAACTTAGTTTGCTTCCAATATTCAGCTAAACTAGTTTGTGGAAAGAAAAGCGTGAAAAAGGAAAGGCAAAGAAATTACATTGAGTAGCTGACATTTTTTCCTTTCATTATTTCATAAATAACACCCTATTTTTCTACCCCCTGAACAGAGATTGAAGTGCTCCCTTAGGCCATGCATGTTTCAGAATGCTCCAACACCATAAGGGCAGATTTTGATCTGATGATCTTCCTAGTAGCACAGTGAAGAGTATCAACCAGGAAGACAGTTATCATTGATCTAGGAGGGAATAGGACAGTCTGTTGTAGGTTTGGGGCATGTAGGGTTGAGGAGGGTCAGCGTGGGTTGAGATTAAGTTTGTCCTGTCCATAGAGAAATGCTGCCTGCTCTGGGGTTTCCCCCAGCCTTCTAAGTCAATACGACTATGCCCGGCTGTGGATGCAGAAGCTCTGTTGGGCCACATCATGGAAACTCTATTTCCTTTTTCTCTTTTCTTGCTTTATCTCACGCTCAGTCCAAATTCACAGGTACTGCTTAGGGCATGAGTAACATACAAACAGAGAAGAGAGACCTCTATGGCCTGTGTCTGTGGAAGGAGGCCCGGAGCACTGAAGACTCATACAGAACCAAGAGTGGCAGGAAGAAAGCTGTGTGACAAAAGAGAAAAAAGAACGCATTTGGGATACAAACTTGTGCATCCCACTTTCCATCCTCCCTCTGTTCCTTCCTTCCCTCACCCTCTCCACCCCTCCATCCCCTCTTCTTACCCCTCCTTATCTCTGTCTAGTTTTTTTTTTCTACTCTAAAATGAGTGACCAGGATTAGGTTTCTCCCTGACTCCTCTGAGAATTATATAAGGATAGGAACTGTTGAGCTAGAGAGATGGTTTAATGAGTAAAACTTTATGAGGATCTGAATTCAGATCCAGGTACTCATGTAAAAAGCCAGAGGTGGTGCTGCACATTTGTTATTAATGCTGAAGTAGTAGAGACAAAAGAATCCCAAGGGCTCACTGTTGAACCAGCCTAGCAAATCGGTGTATCCCAAATTTAGTGAAAGACTATTTCAGATAATAATAGAGGAAAATACCAAATATGGCCCTTTGGCCTCAGGGTGCACATATGGGTACATGCACCTGTAAAAATATACAACACACACACACACACACACACACACACACACACACACACACACAATTACAAAAGGCTAAGAGATTATTTTTGCTCATGGTTCATCTCTGCCTAACGTGAGCACTGCTATTTAACATCCTGATGCTGCACACTCTAGTGTTTTCTGATAACCACTCTCTTTTCTCAGTTCTGATTCTTAAAACTATTCTAGGGTTGGGGATTTAGCTCAGTGGTAGAGCGCTTGCCTAGCAAACACGAGGCCCTGGGTTCAACCCTCAGCTCAAAAAAAAAAAAAAAAAAAAACTATTCTACTTTTGGAGCCTGCAAATAGTGAGAGAAAATTAATAACAACCTTGCATATTATTTATTACATAATACATAATTTTAGTATCAAATAACCCAAAATGTGTGGTAATTTTCTGTTTGTATATTCAAAACACTTAGATATGAAGAGATTTAATAATTTTGCTAAAGACTCACAAGTGTAAGTGGACAGATTATTATTTTAAACAGGGGTACTCTGATTCCAAGGTCCAAGCTCTGCCTACATTTCCCCTGTGTTTCTAAATAACACTCTGAAGAAAAACAAACATTGCCCACTGTTACTGGGTCTTTAAAAACATCCCCAAGTTAAGCCACATATAAGCAGAGCTGATATTTGTCAAGTTCATGGTGATAGGCCCATTTGTTATATTTAAATACTAAGCTGAGTAGGGAGGAACAGGGAGGAGTAGAGGGAGGGGAAACTGTAACCAGGATATACTATATGAAAAAGATATATTTTCAATACATAAAAAAGAAGAAAAGAAGGAGGAGGAGCAAGAGGAGGAGAAAAAGAAAGAGAAGGAGAAGCAGCAGCAGCCCATTTGGCACATAATTAATATAACCCATCATAGTGAAATGCATCAACCACAATTCACAGTTTTAAATAAAAATCAAACCTCCCACTTGGGGGAAAAAGTCATGTTCCCAGCAAATTGTGGTAGATACTCATTGCTCCAGACCTTCTGAAAGCAACAAAGTGCTCCTGCTCTTCCTACAAGGTTTCCCAGACTGTAGGCCTGTGCTGAACAGGGCTGTGACTACTGTAAACTCTGTTAGTTCAGTCAGTGCCCTTCTACAGCTGCTGCCAAATGTTCTAATTCTACAATATCAAAGCAATGAAGAGTTCGCTCATGTAATCCTGATTTGGACCTTGTTGGAAAACTGCCTTGCAAGCCTGAGGGAGGTTTGTATGCTTCAAGATCACCAAAATGGAATCAAGAGGGAATCCATGCTGGTAGCACAAACAGCAATACTTCTTTTGCTGCAATTATCACACAGCTGAGTACAAAATGCATTGGGTTTATGTTTCTCTTGTACTAGATTATAAATATAAAGCTGAACAGCATGTAAAGTGGAGAATTTACTAAAATCATCCCTACTTTCCTTCATCCCAGATTGTATTATCTGCTGACACTTGGATGACAATAGGCTGTTTTATAATTTGTGCAATGACATAGAATCAGACCACTGCGACCTTAAATCTAAGCCCTTTAAGGTCCTAAACACCCATCAATGAATGAAACATTCTCTCTGAGCTCCACATGCTAATGATTAGCTCTAAGGTGTTGGTCAGAATTAAATGAAGTATTTTATAGGACATATTTATGGATATATATTAATGCTATACACAAATCATTTATTACTAGTCTCTGCTTTGTTGATTCACCACATCAGTGCATTGTAAAACTCCAGCTGCATCTTCTAGAAAATGGACTGGCAATGTTATAAAACTGACAAGAAATGGGCAATGTTCTTTAGCAATAATGACACTTTCTCAACAGTTTTTCACTACTGCTGCAGTTATTGCATGTGATGATATTTTATTGGATGACAGACATTCACAGATCTTAAACAATCCTGTGTTCTTAAGCCACAGATGTGATTTCATCCCCACTTCTATAAATTCTGCTTTTTCTATACCCTTCACAGGACAAAGAACATCCTCTCTTACTCTGGTTGTAGTTAGAGTCTAGACTTCAGGATAGGGTGTGGAAAATAATCAAAGAAAATGACTCTGGAGAAACATCTAGAGAAATGGAAAGGACAAAGGGCAATGCTGGGGGAAGAAGTCTTTGGGGAAATTCAGACAAGAAGTATTAGAGCCTGTATGGCACTTTCCTTGAGTTAGTGGTAAATTGGGAGAAAAGAGATATATAGGCTGCCACCTTCTGTCTGCACACTGGACATAGTACAGTCAATATTATAACAGAGTCAGTATCAAGGGAGGGGGTAGAGCCCAGAGAAGACTTTTGAGTAGGAAATGAAAACCTATAGACAGGATAATTTGCTAGTTTAAACTTTAAAATTTAATCAGACTTGAGTTTCCCTTATGCTGTATTAACTAAAGCATGGAAAGATTTTGCCTCATAACTTCTCTTCACTACAAGGTAGGTAACATACACAGATCTGAGGCCATAGAGAAAGGTAGTTAAGTCTGTACATCTTCTATGACATATAATAATTGAGGGCAATTTCCCAGCACAAGTATGAATCTTGCTTTTCAGGAGGTACAGTGTTTGCTGAGTTATCTCTATTGAAAAGCACTACATGCCCTGCTGTGGGGCTCAAGAGAGATTTTACAAAGGATGGTCCAATCAACACAGACATGCCACACACTCTGTTCTTGAATATGACACATGCACACATGCTGGTTGCTAGAGATTGATTGGAGAAATGGTGTGAATACAAATAACAATTTATTTTTTAAGCTTTTACTGATTATTATTATCATTATCATTTTATGTATGTATATGGTGTGTGTGGAGTGGGGAGGTCAGAGGGAAACTTTCAAGAGTCAGTTTTTTCCTTCCACCTTAGATTCTAGGGATTAAACTCATATTGTCAAGCTTGTGTGGCAGGCATTCTGATCCCTGGCCAGTGCTCTCTGTTCTGCTCCATGTTCCTTCATATTATGGGAATGTGTTTTGTCTGATGACTCTTGTTGTTACTGGAATAAACACTTCCATCCCAATCTCTATATTAAACAGCCTCCCTCCAAAAACCTTCAAAGCTGCATCTTGCCATCTCTGTACCCATCGGTCATTTCTCTGTAGCCTGCTCACTGCTGATGTGTTTATCTGATACCACTTGCCACTTCCTCCAAATTTCCAGAAAGAATACTTGGTTTCTTATCTCCCAGCAGTGCATTTTCATCCAGTTACCATGAACCAAACCCTTCTATTTATTTCTATTTCCCAGTATTGCTACCCATTCTTATAGTAGTTTCATTTATTACTTTGTGAACATACATGACAAAGATTAGGGAAAATTAATTTCTAGTTTAAGTCCCACATCAATGAGCCATATTGGGGAAGGTTAGTTCCTTTGTATCTTCTCTCTTGAGATGATTGGTGTGTGTGTGTGTGTGTGTGTGTGTGTGTGTGTGTGTGTACACATGCTCATGTGTATGTGGAGGCCAGAAGTCAAGGTCAGGTATTCTCCTGCATCAGTCTCCATATTAAATCTTGACTGACTCTGGAATTTGTTAGGCTGGCTGGCCAGGAAGACCCAGGAATCACCCTGTGCTTACTCAGTGTTGGCATTACAGGCATGTGGTACAGCTCTCCACTTTTTCCTGTAGGCTCAAGGATCTAACTTGAGTCCTTGTGCTTGCGTGGCAAGTACTTTAGGTGTGAAACCATCTCTCCAGCTCCTACCACAGTTGTCTTTTAAAGTGAGTAAATGATTCCGTTCCCATCCAAATTGCCAGAAAATTACTAGTCTTTGCAGTGGGTGACAGAGCTCTTAGCTCCTGTCTTTCTGCTTCCTGTAATTACAGTCAGTTTTGTGAGCCTTCCTTTGGAACTCTTTAAGCATTAAGCATTCTGTTTTCATGTACACTTTCCTTTAGGTATTTGCAGTAAGTAAAAATTCTGTGTAAGAATGTACAGATGAGGAAAAAACATGTAAATGCTGTTCTCAATTTCAGGAACTCTCAGAGCAGAAATAGGTCTTATAACTTCATCTCTTTGTTTCCCAACTTTCTGTCCCAACCTCTTATGGAAGCCTTGAAGCTGAGCACTGAGTATGTCTGTGGTGACTTGTAAGGCACTGAGTTCCCAAGGGGCATAATCACCTAGGAAGCACTCATTCATTTAGAGTATATGTTTAGCCAACAACATGTTTGATTCTTTTTTAGACATTGGAAATACAGCAATGGACAATCCAGACAAGCACCTCTGACCCTGGATCTTATATTTTAATTAGAAGAGTAATAAAACAGTAGAGAAATTAATAAAAGTGTAATATACTTTGATGATAATAACCAGAAAGAACAGTCAAGGGACAGGGTTAAATAATTTTGAAGATGAAGCAATGAGTTGCAGCTCCAGGGAGTGGAAGAATAAGACCTGAAAGTCTTGCTGCAAGTCTTCTAACTCATGGTGGAGGGCTGTGGCTGTGGCTGAGTGCACATTAGTGCTTGCCTTTCAGGCTCTGTCTGGACAGCTGAAGGATTCTTCCCTTCCTCTTCTCAGATTCTATGCCTAGAGGCATTATCATATATTTGGGGGAAGGATGCAGAAGTGTCAAACAAGCTGTCACTATACAGAGTTACAGTTGCTTTGACAAGCTGAGTAAGTAACTCATAGTTAACATGGAGATACAAATCCACACATTAGAAAGTGACCATCTGGAAGGCATGGTCTGCTAATTGCTTAAGACAGTAAGTTCAGTGTCTCCTTGTTTCTATTATAGTTTTTCCTTTTTTCTGGGAAAAGAATATACCAAACTGAAAACCAAACAAATCCAAAAACAAAATAAGATTTTGGTGCATGTGTGTGTGAGCATGCATACATGCCTGTGTTTGTGTGTGTGTGTGTGTGTGTGTGTGTGTGTGTGTGTGCGCATGTGTGTGCATGAAGATCACAGGCCAATAGCAATGTCTTCTTTAATCTCTCTTCATCTTATTTTTTGAGATAGGGTTTCTCATTGAACCTGAAGTCAACTGATTTGACTAGGTTGTCTAGCTAATGAGAAAACTTCAGGGAATAACCCTCCCAGATCTGTGCCCACAGCTAGGATTAGAGACCTACCCTTGTATTTGGCTTATATGTGGGTGCTGGAGATGTAAATTCAGGTCCTTACACTTTTGTGGCAAGTACTTAACTGACTAAGGCATCTCCTCAGTCCCTCAAATATTTTAGTTGCAATGGTAGATTCTGAAAGGCAAAATTATTAAAGAGAGTAAAGAATATAGTTCTTTTAAACAGAGTCACTCTTGAACTATAGCTTAGATTGGTCTTCCTCAGCCATCTGAGTACTAGAACTACAGGTATGAGCTAGCGAGCCTGCTTTAAGGGAAATGTTTCATAATAGAGCATTGCAGCTACCATGGGAAATAGAGATACTTCAAGCCACAAAAAGTTTCCTCAGTAGCCCTTACCTCCTGCAATGTTTGAAGCTTTTAGACTCACTGACTTGAAAGATTTGATCTGGTACTTAGATGTTTCAGGCATTCCCCTTTTTGGTGGTAGTGGTGGATGGGTTGAAGCAGCAAATGGCTATGCATCATGTCTTTCCTGATTAGGCAGAGAGAACAGGCACTTTGCACAGACAGAAAATGAGAGAGTCCCCTTGAGAGGAGTGGATTCTGAAGAGAGGGTGAAAGATTTTCTCATGTTTCAACTTTCAGGAGGGCATCAGTGTGGTAGAAAGGCCTGAAAGTGACCCAGGACCATGGAAGCATCAGTGCTGAGCCCTACATCCTGGGAAAAAAGAAGGGCCTGGCTACGACAGAGCCGTAATTGGCAAACCCAGGTCCTGGAAGAGGAGGCTGCAGCTGCCCTTCAGGATGCACTGGATCCCGAGCCTTCCAGCCTGGATGATGTTTTCCAGGAAGGTAAGAAGCTGCTGGGCACCACACAAATATCCATTGTGTCTTGCATAGGTCTGCAGAGGATGAAAAGTGGCCTCTGTTTAGAGTAGGACTTCACAAAGGCTCATTATGACTCCTTTCAGTGAGTGTAAGGAAGAGGTGTAATATAATATAATTGTGTGAGGAGGAGGCAGGTATATGATTAGGAAACAGAAGGGGACACCTTTGCACCATCCTGAGAAACTTCTGTAAGAGTCAAAGGAAGAAGGTTTGTCTGTGAATTAAGTTATTTGTGTAACAAGACTACATACAGTCTATGCCCAGATTCAGGCTTCAACTCTGACAACTGTGTCACCTTTGAGAAGTCTCTCTGAAGATTTTCTTGCTCAATGAAGCAGTTGTTCCTTTCTCACATACCTTATTATCTGATAGTCAAAGAGAAAGATCAGAGATGTAGTCTGAAACAAAAACTTTTGGACCTATAAACCCATCCTTGTTTATTTGTTAGGAAATAAAAGCATAGGGCTATCCCTCTTCTGATATTTTCTTTCTCTCTTTCTTTTCCTCCCCCCTCCCTCCCTTCCTTCCTTTCTTTTTTATTTTTCTTTTTTAGTTTTGAGAAAGGAACAATCCCTTTCCCAAACTTTGGGAAAAGAAAGCAAAAAGTGTGGTAGCAGACACTGGGAACTTTTCATTTTCTGAAGTAGATAGAAGAGAGAGGAGACATATCTGTCATCTTTATACATGAGTACATCCCTTTCATATCCCCCCCCCCCCCCACATGGGTAAAAAGAGTCATGCTGTGGCTTGTGTGAGGACAACTTGCAGAGTGCCCTGAGTTATTTGAGGAGGTGTGGTTTCATTTAGTTCCCACAATCACCCAGTGTCTGCTTTTTCTAGGGAATCCAATCAATAAGATTGAGGACTGGCTGCAGGGCTGTGGGTAAGTGCTCAAAAGCAAAGATGTGACTGGTGGATGCCTGTAATGGTGTACATGGTCCTTGTGAACTCAGAGACAGGAAAAGAGTGAGAATCGGTTTGGTGTGAAGGCATGATGAAGAGACTTGGGTCTTGGGTCAGTTGATGATCCAGGTTATGAGTCAAATGTAACTCAGGGCTGACATGAAGTTCAGCTTGAAAGGTTGAGAATCCAGGATAGAGCTGGGCTAGAGCTAAGAGTAGATGGAAATCTGAATCTTCCTAGAATCTTAGGGATGAGTGGTAGGCCCTTCCCATTGGCTTTCCTCATTCTGATTACAGTTTTACATAGTGTGACAAAAATGGAAGAGTTGTAGGGGGACCATTCCTCCTCAGTAGCAGAACACAGGAGGGGCTTAGGGGCTGCAAAACCATGAAGAGTTCAGAGATTTTTAAACTACATTACCTCTTTTCATTAAAATACTTTATTAAATACCACAAAGAAGCCCACAAACATGCTTACCCTTGTTCTTAAAAGGAAATTGTTATGCTTTGAAAACATTTCCAAATTTCTCTGTTTTTTTTATTCTCCCTTGTATCTTTGCATTACAGTCATACACAGGGAACAACCTGAGAACTACAGGATGAGAGTGTTATCTAGGTACTTGGCACAGCCATATCTGGATGGAATGGCAGAAGTCATAAAGCCAGCACAGCTGCTTGACAAAGATTCAGCAAAGCTAAGCCACATGGTGGCTGCCATGCCACCTTTGGTTTTCATCTTCACCTGTTGCATACTTGAGGGATTTTTAATATTTGTACAATTAGAAAATATTGGATTGATGGAAAATTTCTCAGAAATCATTTATGCCTTCTCCCAGGAATGCTGTTTCTAAGCTTCCTTAGGACAGTCCTAAACATAGTATTCCCCCTGCTTTTAGGGTGATATCCTTATCTACTTGAAAGTTTTCCTTACACCTTGGAGGTTGTAACACATAAAGAAGCCAGAAGTCCCTTCATGAGGCTATGAGACATTTTTGAAACATCTGTCCTTGTACTTACACAGGAACAAGATATTCAAAACAAAGTAAACTTAAAAAGGTAAAAAAACATTTGGTGGGTTAGAGGAGTTGGCCACAGTTCATATTACAAGCCTCTTCCCACTGTACACTCAGACAATTATGTGGCACATACCTCTGCCCTACACTAAGACATATTGATAAGCAAATTATGGAGTAGAAAGGTGATAAAAGAATGAGATGTCAGGACCCCCTTCTCTTAGAAATGTAAGCACATGCAGAATCATTATGTTGACATATGACCAAGGAACAATAGAATGCTAGGAATAGACATACAGACAAATTCTATAAAGACATAAAATATAAACATTGTATTATGTCAGAATTTGAATAATAACTGCAGCAGCTTTGGCCTAAGGATTTTTCCTGGGCATTCTGACCACTAAGAGTTAATAATATGCTGTTTGGGATGTGACAAAATGCCCAGGGTGGTTGAAGATTTTGTTTTGGTCTAGTGTCCTTGAAGCAACCAAAGCTACCAGCCTGAGCACAGGCTGTCTTATGCCTCTAGATTCTTAAAAAATTGGGTTATGGGGTTAATGAGTAAGAGTGATAACTCTGTTTATTAATGATGTCAAAACTTGAGAGAAATGAAAATGATAACTGTTCTGTCATAGTTTATTAATGATGACTAAAAGGTGAGCAAAATGAAGTGAAACACATGTCCAAAACCAAAAATGATTTGATCTATGCTTTGGAACATCGTAGATGTATCCCTGCTTACTAATACTGGGTCACAGTTGAAATGCAGGAGCTTTGTATAAAATATTATGTAAAGTTACTGTCATGCTAACGTGTGTGTGTGTGTGTGTGTGTGTGTGTGTGTGTGTGTGTATGAAAGATTGATAAATTTCACATTTAGACTTTTTAGAGATGAAAGAGAACATGTGCTACTTGTCTTTTGTGGTTTGGGTTACCTCACTCAATATCTTTTTCACTTCCATCCATTTGCCTGCAATTTTCATGGTGCAATTTTGTTTGCAATTAAATAATATGCCTTTGAGTTATAGTTCAAGAAAGCCATGCATTCATCCACAGAAGTTGGTAAGAAGCTACAAGGTGGAAGAATCTGGCACATTGAGAATGAGTTAGGATGCTCAGAGTGTCAGAGAGGTCATTCTTAGGCTTTTGGATGGTATCTGAGAAGGACAGAGGAAGAAGGAATAGGAAAAGTTACAGTCTTTTTTAGTTATAACTCAGAAAAGCATGCATAGCAAAAACTCTGTAAGAGAGTACATTGTAGGTGGGATTATGGAAAGGTGAGTGTATTGCCTCCTTATTCCTCCCATCCTTTAGCATGTCCTCAGGTGAATCAGAGTAGTTTTCTGGCCAAGTAATTAACAGGCTCAGATAATTAACTCTTAAGAAAGGAAACAATAGCATGCAATGTTCTAATCTTTGGGACAGATCAGAATGTCCTATCTCCACTCAAGGATAGAGGCAGAATTGAGATTCCATTATTTTAACCAGTAAGAATTAACTTGCCCTTAATGGGCCTCAAACAAGCCTTGACATCTCCATCTTTTGATATAGTGTTTTAGATCCTAAGAAGGGACACTAACATCATTTCCCTTTCTAGTGTTACTAGGGAAACAAGAGGTGGAGTTCTAAAACTGATTATGAGGAAAGGGCTTATCATCTACAGCCTCCAAAGCTAGTAATGCCTGAAATAGTACTTCAAAGTAAGGTGATGAGGTAGGATAGGATGTAGGCAAAAGGGCCCAAGAATCATGAAAAAGGTTATAATGTTATCTTTTTTTCTAGTTTTAACTCCATGCTAGTATTTCTGGTTTTCATGGTGGACATATGACTTCAACTTTCTGTGTGTTGAAATGGCAAGAACCAATTTTGCATTCTGAAAGGCTCCAACCTGTGCTAATTCTTCTAGGCATGATTGTTAATGTTAAGCATTTTCTCCCCACATTGACTAGTGTAATTGGAATTAGACTTGACAAGTCACTGAATGCATTTGTTGTATTTTTTATTTTAAAAGCCGTATTGTTAATTAGAAAAGGTGATTTTAAAAAAAGCATGTTATGGGATGAGGGGTTTAGAACCTGAAAATTTTCTCATTTTTCTTCTTTTAAAAGCTATATCCAATAATTATATTATTGTATTATTTAATATGTAAATTATGAGAAGGCAAGAGTGAATCCCAAGTGCTCTGATCCCAGCTCAAAGCTCTTTCACAGATTACTTTGCGTACCTATTTCAGATGAAGGGAATTTATTTTGTTTGTCAAACTGCTGCTGCTTCTTACTATCTGTTATGCTGATTTCCATTTGTTCTTCTGGTGAAGATGGTGAATAGGTGATAAGGCATCATTACAAAACCTAAAACTATCTAACAGGATGCAGTTTCTTCTGTTTTCTGAAAGATGTGATAATCAAGCAAGAGTGTGGATGGTACAAAAGTGAAGGGATGGGGATAGATATGGTAAACTGACAAGAGCCTGAAAAATGACATTTGTATATGTTACATGGAAATTATGACATCAGAAATTGTCAAACTCCTGCTACTCACAACTCCAGGGAGGCTACCTAGGAAACAGGACCCTTAGAAAGACACAGGGATCGCCCAGTGACAGAGAAATGGATGAGATTTACATGAACAACCTAGCCGTGAGTGGGGGTAATGAAGGGCAAGATTTGAGGGAAAGAGAGCTTAGGGGAGCAGGAGATCCCAGCTGGATCAAGAACAGAGAGGGAGAACAAGGAATAAGAGACCATGATAAGTGAAGAATAGGAAGAAGCAAAGTGCTAGAGAGGTCCCCAGAAATCCACAAAGATACCTCCACAATAGACTACTGGCAATGGTTGAGAGAAAGCCTGAACTGACCTAGTCTGGTGATCAGATGGCCAAACACCCTAACTGTCGTGCTAGAAATCTCATCCAATGACTAAGGGAAGTGGATGCAAAGATCCATGGTCAGGCCCCAAGTGGAGCTCCAGGAGTCCAATCGGCGAGAAAAAGGAGGGATTGTATGAGAATTGTTGAGACCAAGATTGGAAAAAGCACAGGGGCAAATAGCCAAACTAATGGAAATACATGAACTATGAACCAGTAGCTGAGGAGCTCCCAGCTGGATCAGGCCCTCTGGATAAGTGAGACAGTTGATTAGCTTGAACTGTTGTGGAGGCCCCCTAGGCAGTGGGACCTGGACCTGTCCTTAGTACATGAGCTGGCTGTTTGGAACCTGGGGCTTTGCTCAGCCTGGGAGGAGGAGACTGGGCCTGCCTGGACTGAATCTACCAGGTTGAACTGAATCCCCAGGGGAGTCTTTGGCCTGGAGGAGATGGGAATGGGAGGGGGCTGGGGGGAAGGCGGAGGGAGGGTTGGAAGGGTGAGGACAGGGGAATCCATGGCTGATATGTAAAATTAAATTAAATTATTTTTAAAAAGGAAAAAAGCAGGGGGGGGAGAAATTGTCAAACTCTAGCTATTAGATCACCAGGAAGTGATAGAAATCATGGCATCAAAAATTAACAAATTTCCCCAGTTTTGCTTCTGTATTTTTTCTAATTTTGATAAAGACTGATGAACCATTGCAAAACCAACTTCAGGCTACATAGCCACAACAACAGTAGCACATTTAGGAATACAACACATTCCAATCTCAGGCCTCATCACTACTGCTATGAACCTGTCAGTCAAGTAACCGTAGCCTAATTGTCTTCAATATGAAAGCAAATTCAAGGGTGCTGATTCTCACTGGAAAAATTATGTGAACATGTGGAAGATATTTGAAGAAAGACCGGAAAATATATTTTCTTTTCTTTTGGCTTTAGAGACACTGAGGAGGGACTGTCTGAAGAAGCAGGGCAATCTAACTACAATGGTGAGCTGTTCTATTTTCTTCTTAGATGCTGTGCAGCTGTGTGTGTGTGTGTGTGTGTGTGTGTGTGTGTGTGTGTGTGTGTGTTTATACACATCGACATTTATGTGTATGCTTGAGATTATGAGTATTTTTAGTTTCTTAAAAATACCATTTATTTGTTATAGGACAATCTAGAAAGTACAAAAGAAGTGCTATCTTAAAGCAACTGTTCTCTAATATTAATGGATTAGTGGTTGCTAACAACTACTATTGGAGAAGAACCTGGTGAACTGAATTTATATTTGTGTATCCCTGAGTGTGGTCACACACCCTCATGTATTAACTACTTGGCAGGATGTTGTTTACATGATTATGTGTGACAAAGTACACAGATAAGTTACACAAAAATGTATATAACTCTTAATCAAAACATGACTGTGATTTGCCGACATAAAGCTTAGGGAACATATAGATATCTCTCATGTTGGTGTAAGTTATGTAAGTCCAAGGACATGTTTAGATGTTCAAGTGTGCAGTTGTGTGTGTGTGTGTGTGTGTGTGTGTGTGTGTGTGTGTCCAAATTATGTTCTGACTTTATTTTCTGCAACTTTTCTGTGATTTTTTGATAGGGTACTCTAGCCATGGGACCAGCTTTGAAGATGACTTGAGTCTTGGAGCAGATGGTGAGTGGTACAGCTGTATGATGTTGGGATCAGTGCAAAGGATCACATGGTATGATTTAAGGGTAGGTAGAAGGGGAAACAAAGAACCAGGGTCTTCCTGGGCTTCTATCTGGAGAGAAAGAATAGTTTGGTTTTCTTGTTTTGATAAAAGATAAACACAGAAAGTATCCCAGATTAGAAACACTTCTTCACCTGCCTATTATGATTTCTGACACTCTTTTTATGGTGCTTGAGGAGACAATATCAGAGTACCATAAAATCTGATGTATATTCACTCATCTTCATGACTTCTTTTCTCTGTTAGAAGCTTAAAGAACCAAAGAAGTTTGAGAGCTTCTTCCTTGTCTTCTACTTCATCTTCTTTATATTGGGCATCAGACCCAGTGCTCCGTCCAGAAAGGAAATGCTCTATCACTGATCTATATGCCTATCCTTGAGAAGTGGTTTTAAGGGATAGATTTTGCTGCAGAGGACAAGGGTTTAAATAAAAGAGAGAAGCACTGCCTCTTACCTGATAAGATGAAAAGATAGATTTTTTGCCAGGCAGTGGTGGTGCATGCCTTTAATCCCAGCACTCAGGAGGCAGAGCCAGGCGGATCTCTGTGAGTTCAAGGCTAGCCTGGGCTACAGAGCGAGTTCCAGGAAAGGCACAAAGCTACACAGGGCCTGTCTCGAAAAAAAAAAAAAAAAACAAAAACAAAAAAAAGGTAGATTTTTTTTAAAATCTACTTTTAAAAAGGAACTACTTGTTTTAAATACTTTACATTGGATTGGACTTTTGTATATTGCACACAAATTTTGTATTGGACTCACCAAAATAGCATAAATAATGAAATTTTTGTCTGAATTTTTCAAATGTTAATGGACTGGACATTCTTGACTGTATATATTGTATATAATTATTGTACTTATTGTATATAGTTTGTCTTACACTAGTTATAACCTTCTATTATTTTATACAAAAAAGGGGAAATGTGGTTGATATATTGTGCACCCCAATAAAACTTATTTTTTTGAACAGAAAAGCCACTAGATTAGACATAGAGGCCAGACAGTGGTGGTACACACCTTTAATCCTATCACTTGAGAGGCAGACATCTGGCTGGATCTCTGTGAGTTCAAGGCCACACTGGGAACAGAGCCAGACATGGTGGCACATGCCTTTAAACCCAGCACTTGAGATCTCATGCCTTTGCTTGGGAAGGGCACATGCCTTTAATTCCAGGAAGTGATAGCAGGAAAAAGAAGAAAGGTATATAAGGCATAAGGACCAGGAACTAGAAGCTTTGGGGCAGTTCAGCTGAGATCCCTTCCAGATGAGGACTTCAGAGGCTTTCAGTCTGAGGATTCGTGCAAACAGGATCAGGTGAGGAGTTGGCTAGGTGAGGTTGGCTGTAGCTTGTTCTGTTTCTCTGATCTCTCAGCATCCACCCCAATATCTGACTCCAAGTTTTCTATTAATAAGACCTTCTAAGATTTGTGTTATGCTTACAAGTATCTCCAGAGTTTTGTAAGAGACCAACATGATGTGCAGAAACAAGACCCTTAAGACCTCAGTGACCTCCCATGCACATATCAGGCAGGCCCTTGATTAGACCTTAATCATAGATCATAAGTCTAGAATCCAAGCTAGGTGTTTGCTTGACATGTCTGGGGCACTTCTTAGGCTATGTTAGATGATATTGAGATCCCAAACTCTATACCATTGAGCTGGCCTGCAGTAATAACAGAGGAAAAAGTGGAGCTATTTTATGGCCTGAGAAACAACATGAGTGCTTTTCATTTTCCAGTCTAACTTTTTACCTTTCTGTTTCTATTCAGCCACACTACTGGCCACCAATGGAAACCTCTTCTCCAGGTAAGTATGAAGTTCAGACAGTTTGAATGGTGTCCCCCAGGACACAATAAACTGGAGAAGGTACAGAATCAGAAATTTAAAGAAAAGAGCTAAAGAAGGCTTTCTAGCCAGCAAAGGAAAGCATAGTGTAAGTTTCCTCAACACAGAAAAAGTATACCCAGTAGTGGGAACTTGAGGCCAGATATAGATTAGAAACCGGAGTTTAATGGCATCAATCTGATCTCTGCAGGAATTTTCTCCAGACACCCAGGCCTTGCCAGTTACTTGATCTTGGCTGTAGTCTGGCTTCCAGCAGCATGACTGGTGGGACCAACAAAACCAGTTCAAGGTAAGTAGTAAATTTTGGAGGGTTAGGTTCATTGAAGGATGAGAAGCAGTGAAGAATGAGCTGTGGATGTGCATGCTGGATCTTCTATTAATTTTCTATGTACAATCAAAAAGTATCATGATGTTTGTACCAAGAAGAGGGAGGGGTGCAGAGGAATCTTCATCTCAGAGATGGTTACTGTGTAATAAACACAGGAACCTTCTTCTACTGAACTTGTACTCCAGGAGGTGTAGTAACAGTACTATCACAGTACCTAGATGTATAATAGGTATTCAATAAACTGTGTATTTTGTGATCAAACTTATTTGTTGATAGAAACAGTACAAAGTTTTGTTCAGTCCAGGCATTGACTGTATGGAACTTGCAAAGCTGAAGCAGGGTTTGTCTTGAGGGTTTCAAGTATTCCATAGAATGGACAAGATATGCACGCAAATAAATCTAAACAAGATATAAAGTAATAAGAATTAGTGATATACAATAAGAGTGTCAGAAATTTGGGGACACAGATTTAATTTGAGACATGGTACTGAGACTTAACATTTTACTTCCATGTGACTAACCCTACCTTCATGGAACTCAATTAAATGAGAATGTATAGAAGTAGGATCCAGGTGTTATATTAGTCAAGGTTTTCTAGAGTAACAGAACTTACAGAATTAATCTCTCCCTACATATAGAAAGTGTGTTTATTAGAATGACTTACAGGCTGTGGTCCAGCTAATCCAACAATGGCTATGAATGAAAAGTATAAGAATCAATTAGTTGCTCAGTCTAGGAGGCTGGATGTCTCAGCTGGTCTCTAGTATATTCTGGAGTCCCAAAGAAGTAGGCTTTAATAACAGTGAAGGAATAAACTTACTAGGGAGGCAAGAGCAAGTAGGCAAAGAAAAAAATCTTCCTTCTTCCATGTTCTTACTTAGGCTTCTAATGGAAGGCATGGCCTGGATTAAAGGTGGGTTTTTCCCAGCTCAAAAAATCTAGATTAAAGTTGTGTCTTTGTACCTCAAAGAAGCAGATTAGAAGTAGATAGCCTCACTTCAAATTAAGCAAAAAAAAAAATCACTCTTTCACAAGTGTGCCCCTCCATATTTGGACTTTAATTAATTCCAGGTGAAATAAAAGTTGACAGCTAAGAATAACCATCACTGGTGCCTATATTTTTAATGACTTCTTTTATTTACTTATTTATTTTGTTTGGTTTTTGTTGTTGTTGTTTTGTTTTGTTGTTGTTTTTGGTTTTTGAGACAGGGTTTCTCTGTGTAGGCTGTCCTGGAACTTGCTTTGTAGACCTAGGTGGCCTCGAACTCAGAGAGGCCTGCCTCTGCCTCCCAAGTGCTGGGATTAAAGGTATGCGCCACCACCACCTGGCTATTTTTGAGGTTATAATGTGATTAAATCATTTTCCTCTGCCCTTTGCTTTCTACAAAGTATCCCCCCAGATATTCTTTTTTCCCTCTTTCAAATTCATGGCATCTTTTTTTTATTAATTGCTGGTGTGTGTGTGTGTGTGTGTGTGTGTGTGTGTGTGTGTGTGTGTGTGTTCCTAAATGCAAATGAAATCTGCTCAGTCTGAATAATGTTACTTCTATGTATGTTTTCAGGGCTGACCATTTGGTATTGGTTAATCAATTAGTGTGCTCATCCCTGTGGAAGACTATTTCTCCTGTTCTCAGAATTCATTAGTTGTCTGTAATTCTTTGTGTAGGATTGAGGCCTCATGGGCTTCCCTCATTGTCATGACTATTGCTGCTATTCTTTTTCAGTTTACGTTTAGGCAGTCATGTTGGTGGGACTTTATATGTATAACTTCTGACATTCTTGAGGACAGAATCTCACAGAAAATTCCATGCTTCTCTGGCTCTTAAAAATTTTCTGCTCCACTCTGACCCTTTTGGGACTGGGCTCCAAGACTCTACATTTTGATTGGTTGTGGTTGTTCCTGTTTGTAGTCATTTCCATCTGTTGCAAAGAGACGTTTCTTGATGAGACATGAGGACTGCACTTATTTGCAGGTATAAAGATAAATATTTAGGATTCAGTTAGGGATTGTGCTGGTTTAGCAAGGTGATTCTAACACCCAGTCATGGTTGTGAGCAAAGATCAAGCAAATCATGTCAGCAACTCACAAATAAGGAAATCCACAATAGTGGAGATAAAAGGAACACAGGGCTGGCAACACAAGGGTAGGTTCAGGGACTTCACAATGCAGCTGCTAATTAACAAAACGGCCCTAATTGTGACTAAAAAAATTCTAGCATCCTTTCTGAAAAGAATGATAGTGATAGCCCCAGCCTCAAATAATCCACACACCTTGTCTCCATTGATGAAACATGGTTATTGAACACAGGTGTCTAGTAGATTTAGTGTGGTGCTACAATGAGCATGTGCATTATAAGAGGAGAGGAAATACCTAGTCTTCTGTGAAATAGCACTTCTCCAGATGAACAAAGAGCCAGAAAAAGGGACACCTTTCTAAATCAAGTATTGAATGTACCTAAGTTCATAATGAGACTATAAGATCTGTGGTCTTTGCACACTAACTGCTCAACTGTCTCACACAACTTCAAAGGCAAGTACAGCGACAGATAAACTGCAAAGCACCTGGCAAAAGCCAGATCTATGGCAGCATGTAATCGGGAACTGGCAAGTTAGCAATGAAGGCATATTTCTCTGACTCTGTATTACTCTTCATTTTCAAGACATTTACATATTTATTTAAATTTGTTTTCAGCTGTATAGACAGTTCAAAGCCCTATGCTAATAGTTTTTATAAACAGATCTGGATATTCCCTATACCTCAGACACAGAAATTAAGTTCAAATAGTAAAAAGCTCATTTCAAAGCCACAATAGAGTATAGGGAAATGTTCAGGAAAAAAAAAATGTTTGTCTTGATTAAATTTTATTAAATATTATCCTAGTCACTGTTCTGTTGCTGTAAAGTAACACCATGACCAAAGAAACTCTTGTAAAAGAAAGCATTTAATTGGGGGCTTGCTTACAGTTTAAGAAGTTTAGTCCATTATCATGGTGGAAAGTGTGGCAGCATGCATGGTGCTAGAGCAATAGCCTAGAGCTACATCCTGATCCACAGGCTGAGAAAAAGAGCCCAGGCCAGGCCTGGGCTTTTGAAACTTCAAAAGCTTCCAGTGACATGCCTCCTCCAACAAGGACACACCTCCCGAGCCTTCTAATCCTTTCATGTAGTAATGCTTCCTGGTGACTGATTATTCAAATATATGAGCCTATGGGGACCATTCTTCCTCAAACCAACACAGATATTAAGAATTCACACTTGTCTCCAAGTTGTCCTATGTACCAAAACCCCCTCTCTTTAGCATCTCAGAGATTTTGGACCAGGTACAAGAAGATGCAGAAGATGTCCTCTTCAGCCTGGGCTTTGGCCATGAGGACCACAAAGATACATCTCGTATTCCTGCAAGATTTTTCACCAACCCCTCTCAGGCCAAGGGCATTGATTTCCAGCTCTTCCTGAAATCTCAGATGCAGAGGATTGAGATGGAGGATCCCTGCCTGATGCTGGCCAGTGAGTGTTGCTTCAACTCCATCCACACTCTTCTCCCTTACCTTCCTCTCATCTGCAACAGTGGCTCCATGCCCTGCTTTTTTCTTAGTTGACTTTGTCTTTTGCTTGTTCCATTCTCATTTATATTTTTCAAAAAATGGAGCACTTTGGTATCTGCTTTTTTTTCTCTTGAAGAAACTATCTTCAGGAAACCTAGTGCTATTAATGTTTTTGCTTCGGCCTTTTGTCCATCAGCAGAGTCAAATCAGCACAAAATTCTTATATCTTATTCCAGATTAAAATCTCATGGTTGGGTTACTTACTGGTGATGGGCAGTCTGCAAACCAAGAGAGGGGTCTGTGGGTGACTGAAATCTAATTTGGAGGATCAACTGGTACCCCTCTCTGAAATTAGAGCTTTGGGGAGGATTTTGAGTGGACATACTGAAAATGTAATTTGCTGATGAGCTCCTAGAGTCACCATCTTCCTTCCTTGTGTTCAGGCCGGTTTAAGCAGGTGCAAACGCTGGCTGTCACTGCTGATGCTTTCTTCTGTCTCTACTCCTATGTGTCTAAGACACCCGTCCAAAAGTTCACACCGTCCAACATGTTCTGGAATTGTGACCCAACTGATGTGCCATCCATCAGGATTCTGGCTCCAGAGCCTGAACCCCACTCACCCAGAGAACGTCTAAGGAAAGCAATCTCTAAAATGTGCCTGTATACAGGTTCCCGAGATCGGCTATTACCACCTCACACTAACCCCAAAAGGAACAGTTTGGACCAAGTTGTGTGGGAAGTGATGGACAGAGTGAAAGGAGAGAAACTAGGTCTCCAGCAAGGCCCAAAGCATGGGCAAGCACCTCAGGAAGAGTCTGCGCCCCCAAGACAAAATACAAAGCTGTCCACTTCTTCTTTCCCATGTGTTTTCTGCCCTAAAGAAGAAACCCAGGGAGACATGTGCTGCGCTCATGCTCTAGCCAGGGCAGGTCCACAGTGCAACACAGACTCTGCACAGATAAGGAGAGAGCTGTGGGGTCTACAGGCCGTCAGTGAGAAGCCCCATTCAGCTGAGAAGGAGAGTCAATGGGAAAGAAAAGGCAAAGCAAGAAAGAGCCTATTTCAAAGTCCTCCCTTGGACAAGAATATTAAATCACTGGACTTGTCCATCATACAGAAGAAACGAAAACAGAGCCAAGCCAGACATGAGCTACACCAATCTCTAACTCAACAGCTTCAGGGTGCTTCTGACTTGGAGCAGGTGAGTGTCCTGGAGGTGAGAGAAAGGCAGGACATGAAAAAGCTCGGTATTCTTTCCCAGAAAATAAAGAAAAACAATTCCATTGTCTTGTTCTCACTGGACAAAATAAAACACAACTTGAGAACATTCAGAAACTTCTGTTAAGTGTGCTAGTATGGATGTAGAAAAAGAAGGAGCCATAGTTTCTTGAGAGAGTTCAGTTTCTCATGAATCATACATGCACTGATGTTTTTTAATATTTTTCATATAAGTGAAATTGAATGTATACTTGCTATATACAAAGCTACACATTATTTAAAAAGATATGTATTTTATACACATAGGTAACCATTAAGATCTAGAAGTTCTGATTCCAAATCTAAGTTTTATCCATTTAACTGTGGGTGGAGTTTTTTCCTAGCCTCACACTTGGTTCCTTTTTGTTTCTATATCTATAAATAGTTAGAAACATAAATGATTTTTCACATGCTTTTGTGAACACTGCAAACTATGTAGCTAGCACAGCCCTTTCCTATACAATCAGTCCTCCATTGGTAATGACATGGTAATGACATAGATACATATTGATGTGGAGAGGTTCTTGCAAGAACAGACACCAAGCAAAACCAATGCAGGTCTATGCAAACAACTTAGGGTCATTTGACAAGCAGATTTTTGTGATTCTAGGTAACCAGAGTTTTCAAGAGGGGATTGTTCAGGCTTCAGGTACTACCCCTATTCTTTCCCCCCTGGACCATCTAAAATTTAGCATTCCTTTGACCGTGATGTACAGATGGCACTGCCATCAAGTGTCAGGATCATTTGGAAAAAACTTTCAAATCCTTGTCACACAGAAAATCTGTGATCATTTACAACAAAAGTCGCATGCATTTTCCCACTCATTGACTGTAGTTATATAAGTCATACCTGACTACCAGATGTCTAACACAACGAAAGAAGGATACCTCTGTAATCCACTCAGTCCTCATTCTTCTTTTTAACTCTTTTCTATCCTATCCCTGTCCTCACTCCTATTACCCATTGGTTCTGCCTCAGTTATGATGGGATCTTGTTCACAGGTACAAAATAACAGTGAAGAAGAGGAGGACTGTCACTCATGTAGCAGTGACAGGCAACCCTACTTCTACCATACTTCCCTTGGAGAAGACTCAAGAAGTAAGTGGGCCTGTGTGTCAGGCAGTATTTCAATATGTGGTCACATCCTTTCCCTGGTGAGAATGCATGAATATCCACAATGGAAATTCCCACGTAGTACAATTATTTTACAAATGTGGCACAGAATCAATAGGTGATTATTTTTTAAAATTCTGCAGATGGAGCTAGAAGATACTTCACTAGAGGAGTGGTGCTCAGACTTAACATATATCAGAACATTCAGAAAGGCTTGTTAAATTGCAAATACTGGGTCTTAGTTCATGCTTTCTTGCTCAGAAAGTCTGAATAGGGACCAAGAGTGTGCATCTCTAACAAGAATCTGACTCACAGGCGATTACCATTCAAATGCTACTGTTCTAGAGGACATTCTGCAGAACCTTAGCATTCACAATGCATCCCACTACCAGAAGCTCCTGCTAGAAGTAGAGGATCAAAGGCCCCCACCAGACTTAATGGATTACAGTTTGATCAAGATTAGAACAACCTCTCTACTAGGATAACAAAGAAAACAGCATTAAGGTACACATTTTAGTTAGAGATTCTTTTACTTTGTACAGATATGTACTCTCTGATATAGCTTCTAGACCAATGTTTCTTGGTTAGCAATCTAAAATTTCAATGTTATTTTCCTAGAAACAACATTTAATGCAAGTTCTCAATAGTTTTGGAATGCTCTCCACTATTCTTTTCTCTGTACTTCTTGGTTTGTATGTTTGTATATATGCAATTATTTATTGAGACATATATACAGGAGGCAAGGAGATAGTACATGAGTTTAATTTTTAAGTTATTGATTCAGGTCTAATGGCTATACTTGGTAATCCCAGAACTAGGGTACTGTGGAAGAAAGTCAGCAAATTTGAGACTAACCTGAGCTAAGGTTCTGTTCCACACAGCCTGGGCTATATTCTATATTTTGAAGCTTTGTGTCAAAAGGGATTAATGATGTGTCTGATACCTTTGTCTTGAATATCTGGTGGATTCTCTCTCTCTCTCTTTCTCTCTCTCTGTCTCTCTCTCTCTCTCTCTCTCTCTCTCTCTGTCTCTGTCTCTCTCTCTCTCTGGGTTGTTTCATCTTCCAGTATCCATCCTGACTTTATTAAATGGAAATTTAACAAAAACCAAAGCTGCAATAATTTCAGGAACTTGTATAAGATTCCCTAACATTTGTTATGTATAACAAACAAACCTGTATTCAAAAGGATGGAAAGCAGACTCCACATTTAATGGGGTGACAAAGCCACGCAGTACAAAGACATGTGGGATGGGAAGGTTTGGGCCATCTTTTTAAAAAATCCATTACAGATTGTAGGGGGGCGGGGCTGGAGAGATGGTTCAGTGGTTAAGAGCACTGGCTACTCTTCCAGAGGTCCTGAGTTCCATTTCCAGAAATCACATGGTGGCTCACAATCATGTGTAATGAGATCTGGTGCCCTCTTCTGGCCTACAGGCATACGTGCAGGCAGAACACTGCATGTGTAATAAATAAATTAATTAAAACAACAACAGCTTCATCAAAATTCTTTATTCTTCATGTCTTAAAGATTCACCAAGAGTAAATTCTCATTCAAAGGTTATTCAAACCCAGGTATATCATACAGAATTTTGAAAGAAAGTTAAATCCTAGACTCACTGAATTAAAATAGAAAACATGTGAAATACACTGCAGAGCCTGGTTGCAAACATCTGCTCTAAATTACAAAGCTTTGCTCCTATGCTGTTTGTCCACCAGATGTCAGCCTCACAGAAGAAAATGTAAAGATGTCCATGAATGCCAGTTCCCCTCACAAACCTGAAGCCACTCAAAATAAATTACAGAATCCAAAAATATCAGAATTTTCTAGCAAAGAGATATATTTTAACTAAATGAATAGATCTTATTTCCTGTCAATTTAACAAGATTTCATCTTGGCAGGATGGTTGAGCATTCTGTATATTTTGCATCCTACATGTGTATTTTACTGTAACTTATCTACAATTAGGATGCATCTTATAATTTATATCATTAGTCAAATTGTTCTTTTAATTAATGTGTGCTCACATGCAATATTAAATAATTTTCGATCTTATTAGAGACAACCAATATAATGATATGTAGTAATTTTAGGGAAAAAATGTACTTAGACTCTCAAGAAAATGAAACCACAATATTTTAAATATTTCTCTCCCACGATTACCTAGGAGAATCAGAAATCTCTTCTCAGACAGTATTTGTTTCAGTATTGGAGTCTTGGTGTTTCCAAAGTCTTTCCCATGTCTTTTTTTTTTTAATCGATTTTTTTCATTCAACATATCTTGATTATGGTTTCTTTTCCCTCTGCTCCTCCCAATTCCTCATCACCTCTTTTCCCATCTGGATCCACTCCCTTTCTGTCTTTTATTAGAAAAGAAACAGGTACCTAAGAGATAATAATAAAATAAAATAAAAAACACATCAGAATAGGACAAAACAAATGAAAAAAACAAGAAAAAAAAAAAGACCAAGAAAAGTCATAAGAAACAGACATGGATACAGAGACATGCTTCTTTACATGCTCAGGCATTCCATAAAAATGCAAAGCCAGAAGCCATAGATGTACACAAAGGAACTGTGGTGGGGAGATTTTTTTAAAAAAGATAAAATTTTAAAAAGAAAAATTCCCAACATAACATTATGAGACAAGGAATCTCCAAACGTGCCATTGAGTTTATTTTGTGTTGGCCATCTACTGCTGCAAATGTGGCATTCCCTTAAGAGTAGTTTGTTTCCCCAGTGAGATATTTTCAAAAGAGACATAAATTGCCACTCTCAACCTGTGTCTATCATTCTTTAAGAGATCACAAGGTGATTCAGAAACTGCTCAGTGCTGCCAAGATTGACACCTATGTGATAAGTGTGAAGGGAAAACAGGCTGAGGTATACTGAATAAACCTCACTCCTACCTCTTTAAGGGCATACGGATGGGTAGGATGTGCTAGTAATATTCAATTGGCCACTCTATTCAGCTGAAAAATCTTCATTGTCCAGAAATGCCCAGCCTTCTACAGTAACAGTGCTTAGAATCTACCCCTTCCCACCAATTTACCACACAAAACTCTAGGGACTAGAGAGAAGTGAAGGTGGGGATCTATTATCCAGCCTGTAACAAGTTATATAAGATGATTAAGGGCTGGGCATGAAACATTGAATCTGTATTTAGCAATAATATACAATTAAATTTTAGATTTTTTTGTTAAGTTGGTATGTGTATATGTGCATGCACATGTGCTAGATGTATATGTATGTGTGTATACAAGTGTGTGCATGTGTATGTGTATGGGTGCACATGTGTGTTTACATGTGTATGGAGACCAGAGGTAGACATCAGATGTCTGCTTCCTTAGTCTTTCTCCACCTCATTTTTTAAAGTTTTCCTATTACAGGTTTTTTTTTTTTTTTTTTTTTTTTTTTGTGTGTGTGTGTGTGTGTGTGTGTGTGTGTGTGTGTGTGTGAAAATCAGAGGATAGTTTGCAAGAATCAGTTCTTCCCTTCTACTTTATGTGTTCAGGGCATTAAACTCAGCTGTTAGGGGTCTGTTTGCCCACAAAGATCCAAAACTTATTTTTTGAGACAGGGTCTATTACTTAATACAGGACTTAGGAATTTGGCTAGACTGTCTGACTTAAAAACTTCCAGAATCCAACTGTATTTTCCTCTTCTCCAGCTCTGGGATGATAGATGTACACTGCCATATCTGACTTTACATGTGGGTACTCATGTCCTCATGCTTGCACAGCAACAGCAAGTGTTTTACTGATTGCACAATCTCATCAGCCCCTGTTAAATGTTTTTATCACAGGTTTACAAACACACACACATACACACACACAGACACACACACACACACACATAATCTATCTGTCTTTTATCATCTATCTATCTATCATCTATCATCTACCTATCTTATATGTATGCATTATAAATGCTTGAGAAGGACATTCACAGGTTGTAAAGTAGCAAAAGATGATTTAGTAAAAAAATTTTGCATATATTTCAAAGACACAGAGAAAGAACTTAGAAGCTTTCTAAAGAAAGAAGTTTCAGGAAAGCAGGTGAAAGGTGTCTTTCCAGTTGTGCATCATGGAATGTAAGATGGAATCTCAAAGTACTTTTGATTTGCATTTTCCTGATGGCTAAGGATGTTGAACATTTCTTTAAGTGTGATAAACTTTTCTTAGAGAAACATTCATTGGTAGTTGAGTACATTAATGATTAGATTCAGCTCATAGTGCAGAATTAAGGGTAGTTTCATGAATTTCTTCATTAGTGTTCAGTAATGTACAGAGGGAAATATAAATGCAGACTGTCAGAACTATAAAAAGCATACTGTTAAGTCTTTTAAACATTAAAGAATAGGTGGTTAACTCTTTTTGGGAGCTTTCCCTTTTTGTAAAAATAACTTTAAATCACATGACTCTTTATTGTAGTTGCTTCTGTTATTGCTGATAACTTTAAATATTATTTATGCCAGGGATAAGTCCACAGGAGAAATATAAATAGTCCTGCCAACCTTCAGTTATTAAACTTATCTCAAAATAGATACATATTACATTTTTTAAAATTACCATCACAGGCTTTCTTGACCATCAACAAGCATAATCTGACAACATGGCTTCACAGAAGAGCGAAACTACCATCTCATCCTCCAGTTAAGTTGCACCATCATCAGCAACCATCTCCTACTCTTTGCCTCTCCAAGCCTTTCACATCATAGGAATGCAGCAGCATTGGACACTGGGATGAAGACCAGACAGAGAGAATTGGACAATGCATCCTAATGATGGTGTAATTATATGCAGAGAGATAGACTTCCATGTAACTTCATTTCTGCACAAGCTACTTTCTCTCCTTGGTGGATGTTACTCACATGATTTGGTTATGGGCAAACTGAACAAAAACTTGATTCTTTCCAAAGCTTTGACACTGACAAAGACAGAAGACAAATGAATAGTCATCTTCTGGGGACAGAGTTTATTCTTTAATTCTGTTGAAAGGCCAAAGCTACAAGAAGAAGGAGAAATTCTAACTTCATGCTCAAAGACTTTGTGTGCTTTCCTGTGGACCTCTCTACTCATCCCTAAGTATTAGCTAAATTCCTGATGATCTTCCACAAAATCAGAGTTTTATTTTCTTCTTGATGTTTCACCTAAGGATATATCCTTGGAACATTTCCCTTAAACACACTTCCTCTCTATTTCCAAATTTCTGTGTCCTCCTAGAAAAAAAATAGATGACTTGTCCTCAGGGTCGCTTCTCTTGGCTTATGTGAAAGACAAACACACACCCACAAGAAAAACGGATAAAAGCATTTTTTTTCTGCTGGCAGAGAACAATACAAATAAAAATAACTTCCAAATTATAGCAGTTTTGTTGTTGATAGTTGTTGAGTTTTGCGTTTTTAAGACAGGGCTGAATTCAAGATTTGTTTCATCTTCCCACGTGCTGGGAATATAGACATTTGCCACTACACTATGTTTGTGATGTGTTTGGGGAGGTAATTAACAACTGTGCATGTCTTTGTAGAGAAAATATCTTCTCAGGAAGCATCATGTACAAGCACAGTGTTCTGCTAAGTGGTCTATAGGACCCTAGGCCCTTTCCTCCAAAAAACTTTGTTCAATAAGAAAACACATACATTCCCATCAATAAACCACTTCATTATCTAATAAAATGAAAAAAGAATGCAGAAAAAACAAAAAAGAAGTTTTTAGGTGTTTTGAAGGAAATCATAATGTTGAGGGTTAGAGAAAAGAAATTATACCAAATAATGACAGAAATAAACCAACCAAAGGGGGCAGACACAGAATAAGTGTAACTATCCAGTGACAGAGAAAGTTTTTTGTATGTCCCAAACTGAATCATAAATGGGGGAACAGAAAAAGGCAGTGAGAAAAGAATTAATCAATTAGCCTCTATGGGCTAAACCAATTTGAATAAAGATTCCATGTTTTCTTTAGTACCCAAATCCTTACTTTAAAAAAATCTTTACTCCCAGGTAATCACACCCTGGGCACTGTAGTATCTTAATTATCCAGCAAACCCAGATGCAACACTCATCTCCCACTGCGGACTATTATCTACCTCAAATTTTGTCCTGTTTTGTGTTACACATCTTGCTCAGCTATAATCACTTCAGGTCAGTGTTAGTAATATATGATTTTTCCTTCCCATAGATGCACTTGGCCCTAAATCAAGCAGCTGTATTTCCAACTGCTGTGTTGTATTGATGCTGGAAGTTTCAGAACACACCTGGTCTTCTTACAGATAACACCTAAAATGGCACAAACAAAACAAAACAACCCTTTCTTTGAGTCTTCAAATTTTTGGTTCAACAATAGGTGGCCCGAGATGGCACCAAATGGCTGAGAGGTTTTAAGTGTTGAATTGCTTGAGGAGAATGTTCTTGAGACATGTATATCACACACCTTGTTTACAAAGATCAGGGAAAATCTCAGAAGTGTTGAAAAGCGTAGAAGAGCCAGAGACAGTGGATACCTACAAAACAGTGTATTCCAGACACAGCAGGAGAGTTGCACAAAGCCATCTCTTGATTTGGCAAAGTGCTGAACATGAGTTCTTATTTATGGGATAAATATAAAAATTTCAGTCTTATCTATTATATTGTGTTGGATCAAATGAAATAATATTGAAGTGATTTTAAGTTAGACATGTACATTCTTGGCAGTGTTCATATAAAACAGAGAACCTTGATGCCCAGCATGTATGTGTTAGTAAAAATAATGCCAGAATCAAGTTACTCACTAGCTGTGGGACTAGAGGCAAGTTAGCATATTGCCCTTTGCCCCAGATTCTTTGTTAGTAAAAATAGAAATAATGTCAGAGTAAAACCTTTATTGGGAAAAGTTAAATGAGAAAGAAGTGATGTTCTGGAAAGGTGGTTCATCAGTCAAGAGCACTTACTGCTCTTGCAGAGGACCCAGGTTCTGTTTTCTGCACCCACATCAGGTAGCTTACCAACTACTTCTCATTACAAATTCATGGAATCTGAATTTCTGACCTCTGTGGTCACCTTCACAAACATGGCACACAAAAACTCACACAGGCACACACATACATTTAAATAAATGAGTAAATAAATCTTAGAAAAATGATTTTTAGGAGAAAGAAGTGATTAACTTTCAAGAGATAGATTTCAGGTTTTTGAGGAAGATGTTCTTGAGATATCTATATCACACACTTTCTTTCCAAGATCAAAGACCATCAGAAGAGTTGGAAAGAGCATAAGAGTCAGAGGTAGTAGTTGACTGAAAAAAATTGGTATCTTCCAGAGACAGTAGGTCAGGTGCACAAATGAACTCATAGTGCTTGTGACAACATTCATAAGACCTGCTCAAGTTCAAGCCAGACAAAATTCCAAAAGGAAAAGGAAAGGTGGACACTAAGTCTAATTCTTAGGTGAGGAGCTATTGGCATTAATAGCTGCTGGGAGATGGAGGGTCTGTTTTACTTCCCTTTGTACTCCCGAGAGGGGGACCATGAGCCAGTGGATGGCTACACATTCAAGCATATACTGGCATCACACATTGTACTGGAATGGTTTACTTAAGAACTGAAAAGTGGATATGAATTCAGGTGCATGGTGGATAGGATGTGGATCTGTGAGGAGCTTGGAAAGGGGTGGATATAGTCAAAACACATCGTACGAAATTCTCAAAGAAATTAAATAAATGAGAAAACATGGTATAGCAAAATCCTGAGTAGTTGTGACTTTAGTTTTCAAAAAGTTATTTAATATACTTATTTCCACAATAAATGTTCATACTCACCAACAGACTGAGAGTTTTTTTTCTCTACACCCTCACAACTGTTTCTTATTTCCTGCCTTATTATAGTTGTATTGACTCACTTGTAATAAAATCTCAGCACAATTTCCATTTACACTCATTTGTAGATAAGTGTGTGAAATGCTTATTCACATATTTACTTGCCATTTTTACTTCTTTTGAGAACTATCTTTATACTCACTGACTTACTCAAATGGACCTATTAAACTCTAATCTTGTCCTTTCTTTTTGGGTACATTATTTTTTGGACTATATGTCAGAAGTCTGTTATAAGCACATATAAATGCCAATAGGTATGATTGGGCTTTGAATTTTATTCCAATAAGAAAGAAAAATAGCATATATTTTACACCTTTAGTCTAGTATCTTAAAGATTATATGAAATTTTTCTCTAATGGCAAATTTCTATCTGATTAGGTAAGGAATCCTTCTCCTTCATAGGCATCAATGGTCTGTGCAGGTTTTCAGTTATGAGCAAGAAGCATGCATTGTGTCACAACTACTCATTTATATTATTGTTCTTCAACCATAGACAAATGATAAGTGGACGGATATGATTTTACTCTATTAAATTTTCTTAAAAGTTCAAATCATGGTCCAAAATTCTGGATGCCTCAGTTTCTGAACATTCATTAGCATTGACTGATTGACTTTCTCAAAGATTCCAATATCTTTTAATTTATTTTTATTTTGTTTACATTGGTGTTTGCCTGCATATATGTCTATGTGATGGTGTTGGATCTTGGAGTTACAGACAGTTGTGAGCTGCCATGTGGGTGCTAGGAATTGAACTTTGGTCCTCTGGAAGAGCAGCCAGTGCTCTTAACTACTGGGCCATCTCTCCAGCTCTCCAATATCTTTTAAAACTTATTTCTTTTACTTTTCAAGATTGTAATTGCATTATCTTCTCTTTCCCTTTCTTCCTTTCAATTCCTTCTATATACTCTTTCCATATTCTCCATCTTTGTTCAAATCCATGCCCTCTTTTTCATTAATTGCTATTATTACATGTATGTCTATATCCCTAAATACATAAACACAATCTGAACAGTCTGTATGATTTTACTTTTAATTATGTTTTCAAGGCTAACCATTTGATATGGGATAACCAGTTGGTATATTCATCCCTGGGGAAGACTATTTCTCCTGCTCTCAGCATTCCTCTGAAAAGTTCTTCCAAATCAAGGAGTGAATGTTCTAACAATAGAGGTATATTTTTCTGAGACTCTTGATGTCTCTTCTCCTGCCTATTGTGGATCTATTTTGAAAGATATAAGTCAACCCCTGAACCAAGTTGCCATCTGATTAGACATGTCACACTCAATTGTTCATGACGTTGTAGATGCAGATAGGTAGTTTAATGCTAGAGGTTTTGTTGGAGTGATTATTATATGAAAGGAAAGCATGTGAAAGCAAAATGAAGTATTATAAGTGGAGTTTCTCTGCCCTGCCAGCAACTCCCAAATACCCAGCAGGCACTTCCCAAATTACCACACAGAGGCTTATATTAATTATAAATAATCAGCCCATAGATCAGGCTTATTACTAACTATCTCTTACACTTAAACTAACCCATAATTCTTATCTGTGTTTAGCCACATGGCTTGGTAACTTTTCTCAATACAACATTTTTATCTTGCTTCTTCTGCATCTGGCTGCTGGCTGCTGGCTCTGCCTTCCTCTTCCCAGCATTCTTAGTTTGGTCACCATACCTATACTTCCTGCCTGTCCACTGGACAATCAGTGATTTATTAAACCAATTCAAGTGACAAATCTTTACAGTGCACCAGAAGATTATTCCACAGAATTCCCCCTTTTGTCTTATTAAAAAGGAAGGTTTTAACATTAACATAGACTGATTATATACAAAAAAAAAAAAAAAACAATTAACCAGTAGGAATTACAATTACAATACCCAGTCTATTTGTATTTGGCAAAATTAGAGAAAATACTCTGTTATCTATCTTATCTTGGTGAGTCTAAAGTTTTACATCTAATTTACCTTTTTATCATAACTAAGGAAAACCATAATTATAACTATCTAGTCTGATGCCATCAAAGACCCCACAAGAGTGAAATGTTACCTAATGACAGGTCTTCCTGGACAGTCACTCAAAGTTCCTCTGCAAGTTGAGGCATCCAACTCTGACCTATAGGCCTAGCATATATGATAGACTTTCCTGTGGATCAGAGATTTTTTTTTTTTTATTTTTCAAGACAGGATTTCTATGTGTAGCTTTGTGCCTTTCCTGAAACTCACTCCATAGCCTAGGATGGCCTCAAACACAGAGACCCACCTGCCTCTGCCTCCTGGGTTCTGGGATTAAAGACATGTACCACCACTGCCTGGCTAAACAGGGAATTTTGAAGGACTGTTCTACCTTGTCTTGGCAAAGTTCAGCAATCAACTTTCTCACATCCTGATGGTCCAGTTTGGACAATATATTGCCAGCAATTTAGGCAAGGGCTGTTTATTTGCCCACATGGCTAGCTTTTGCCATAAAAAGCAAACTCTATAAAGAGTTTCTTCAATGCATACAATGCATACCATCATCTCTGAAGTAAATTGGTGCTGCCAGGAGAAGATGTGTCTCATTGTCATAAAAAACCTAAGTTATTAAATACTTTAAAAGCCATATTCTGTAGATCTTTGAGGCATTTGAAATATCTGAAATATATCTCCATATACTTAGAAAACCTAACTAATACGACTGTAAGTTTGACTATTATAGATGACTATTAATCTGCATTTCTTAATTATACATTTTTAAATGAATTGCATAAACATAATACCCTAAACAAGAGTAGAAATTTATATATAGTATAACAAAATTAGCTTTAAAAATTTGTATCAATAAACTAAAATCCATACCAGTGTAAAATATGTAGATTAATAATTGTTTTTTATTAAAGTAGATTCAATAATCTACCCTTTCTATATTCCCCCTTTTCTTTTTACAATGAGATACATGAATCTAATCTCCTTTGTTTAGCTTTTTTTCTAACATTACCAATAACAATTTGTAACCAACCCCTTAAATAATGACAAATATTTATAATTTACTTTTGGGAATGTGGGCATAATTCTCTAGACTACTTCCTGTTGATTGGTGGTACTGGTAATCTTTGAGGGACCCTGAGAAAATTCAGGATTATGGTCAAGTCCTGACTGGAGAATTCTGTGAGGCTGGATAATCTCAGCCAGGAGCCTTGAAGCCATTATAGATGCAGAACTCAGAGGAAACTTCAACAGAGGTGCTCTAAAATGTTGGGTCATCTGGGCCATCTGTTCTCATTAGAGATTTTTCAAGGGATCTTCCTTGGTCAAACTTGATTTTTCTTAACCTAATGTTTCCACAGCCTCTCATTTCCTGTGGAAACAAAATATAACTCCTCCCCCAAAGTAACATATCTTTTACTTAAATTTTGAAGTTGAGATAATTTGAAAATTGGTTGATTTAATATGGCAGTTATCATAATCCAAGGTCTCTTAGCTGTGGTAATATATTGTGTCCCCCAATAAAGCTTGCCTAGGGATCAGAGGACAAAGCCAGCCACTAAATTAGACATAGAGGTCAGGCAATGGTGGCACATACCTTTAATCCTATCACTTGGGAGGCAGTGATCCATCTGGATCTCTGTGAGTTCAAGGCCACACTGGGAACACAGCCAGGCATGGTGGCACACACCTTTAATCCCAGAACTTGAGATCTTGTGTCTTTGCTTGGGAAGAATACATTCTTTTAACCCCAGGAAGTAATATGGCAGGACACAGAAAGGTATTCAAGGCATGAGGTAACCAGGAACTCACTCTCTTGAGACTGAGGATTTCATAGAGGTAAGAATTTGTGGCTGGCTTGCTCTGCTTCTCTGATCTTTCAGTGTTCACCCCAATATCTGGCTCTGAGTTTTCTACTAATAAGACCATTTAGCAATTCATGTTACACTTACCAGCAAAAAATTTTAAAGACAACACAATAATATACATATCCAGACTCTCTGTACTTTCCATCTTTTTGCAGCTTATTATAATTTTATTACTCTATTCCTTTTTAAAGGACTTTTTCTACTAAGCCTACATACATTTTCAAACATAATGTAACCCATTTATAGAATTTTGGCCTGAATCTGTCTTTACTGCATATCCCTATCTTTTGCTGACCACATGAGTCTTTAAACTGCTAAGCAGTGGCTTTAGTGGCTGGCTCCACCCATTCCTTAGTTCCTTGAGAGTCTAGTTTTATGGAAGAGGTACTTTTACTGCCAGCTCTGGGAACCACGTTTACCATTGCAACTCTGGGAAATTTTTGAGTCCATGTTGCCACTGAGTATTATGCTACCCACTGCTCATAAACTCTAAATGTTTGGCAGCAGTGCCTCTTAAAAGAGCCACTTGGTTTTTGCCACTAATTCTGTGTCAGGAAGCCATCTATTAAAGGAGCTGTGCCTCTGCTCACTGCCAGTAAACAAAGCCCACAGGAGAAAAAGTGGTTACCAAGAAGCTGTGTTTGACTCTGCTTCTCTGTGTTTAGAACCCTTTTTAAAGCTTTTTGGATCTTATGCAAAAATTCTGACCAAATGTTTGGGTGCCATGTGTAAATGGAATTTCTCTATCCAGCCAGCAACTCCCAAATACCCAGGAGCCATTTTCCAAGTTACCACACAGAAGCTTATATTAATTATAAATTTGTGGCCCATAGCTCAGGCTTATTACTAACTATCTCTTACACTTAAATTAACCCATAATTTTTATCTATGGTTAGCCATGTGTCTTGGTACCTTTTCTCAATACAACATTTTCATCTTGCTTCCTCTGTATCTGGCTGGCAACTCCTGGCTCTACCCTTTCTCTTCCCAGCATTCTTGGTTTGGTAACCCTATCAATAGCTTGACTACTGACCAATCAGCATTTTATTAAACCAATCTGAGTGGCAAATCTTTACAATATCAAGAGTATATAGGAAGCAGGATGAAAAGAGACAGCCCATGTAAAAATGTAGGTTTACTTCTTTTTGCTATTTAATATACTAATTTTACTTTTTAAAATTTTCACTTTTTAAATATGTGTAAGTCTCTCTCTCTCTCTCTCTCTCTCTCTCTCTCTCTGTGTGTGTGTGTGTGTGTGTGTGTGTGTGTGTATGTGTTGTGTGTGTGTGTGTGTGTGTGTGTGTGTGTGTGTGTCTCAGCCTGATAATGCAAGTTTTTTTGTAAATGGTTTCAGAACTTACCACTCTGCACTAGACAACCATGAAGGGGGCTCTTCTCTGGGAAAGCTAAATCTCCTTCTCCCAGTAGTCATTAGATTCCTGTAGTTCTTGGTTTAGGGGTGGACCCCACAGAAATTTCTCTTTTCATGTTATTCATGTTAACATGTTCATTGGTCTTGCCATTGCCTGGTCTTGTTTATGCATCCAATTCTAGGAGATACTCTTTTCCACTAGACTTCCTAGTATTCTGGCTCTTACCACATTTTTGCTTCCCTCTTCTTGCAATGTTCCTTGAGCCACAGATACAGGAACTGTCTAAGTGGACATAAAGTCCACTCAAAAAGTGGGAAATTATACTTGAAATTGGAAATCTAGCCAGTTTCCTGAAAACTAATTGAGTCATGAACCTTAGGAAAATACCACATTACTTCTTCGTTTAACCAGCATAATCCCTAACTACATTCTAAGTCTTATTCTTATACCAAGAAGTAATTACAGCTACCAGCCCCTTATCAAAGAGGCCTCTTTTTACAGCAAGAGGAGACCATAAGAGAAAGTTGGACTGGAGACAATGAGGGAATCTTGCGTGGAGCCCACTCTCAACACATTCACCATGCAATTTAGTTTCTTTTCTATTTTGAGACATGATTTCATATAATCCATGCTGGCTTTAACCTCTCTATGTAGCACAGGATGGTCTTGAACAGCAGATCCCCCTGCTTTTGCTTCCCCAGTGATGATATTACAGGAACAAGTCACCACATCTAGCTGCAATGCATGCCTGACAATACTTCATCATCCCAAATAAGACCTTTTGAGTCAAATAGTGAGATCTCATTTACACCACTAATGACTGAACAGAGTATGATCTCAACTCCATATGAGAATCAGATCCACATAGGGTCATTGTTGAAAGTAGTCAGCTAACTGCACCTGCTGAGAGGTAGAGGCAAGTTCTATTTCTAAAGAAAATCACTCAGTGCTTTCTTGTCATGTATTGACTTTTGCTCCTTATGTATTGACTGCATTGTAGCCTCAGTATAATATCTGTGGGGGACCATCCCTCACCTCCTCATGTCCCCAGAGTATACTTGAGTAGAAGCAGCAGGAAATATTAGTTAGAAGGATAGAGGGGAGAGAAAAAGATAGAAATTTATATAAATGGTTATAGTTATATAAATAAAAATATATAACATGTATATTTGTTTATATTTGTCATATATTTGGTTCACTTTTGTTTTTTAATTTTTATTATTTTATTATTATTAAGAAATTTTCTATTCATTTTACATACCAACCACAGATCCCCCTCTTCCCTCCTCCTTCCCCCTAGCCTTCCCCCCCAATCCACCCCCTATTCCCACCTCCTCCAAGACAAGGTCTCCCATGGGGGGTCAGCAGAGCCTGGTACATTCAGATAGGGAAGACCCAAGACCCTCCCCGCTGCACCAAGGTTGTGAAAGGTGTCCCACCATAGGTACTGGGCTCCAAAAAACTGGCTCATGCATCAGGGATGAATCCCAATCCCTCTGCCTGGGGGTTCCCTAACCAGTTCAAGCTAAACAACTGTTTCACCTATGCAGAGGGTCTAGTCCAGAATCATGGAGGCTCCACAGCTGTTGGTCCACAGTTCATGAGTTTCCACTAGTTTGCCTGGTGGCCTCTGTATATTTCCCATCATGATCTCCATGTCCCTTGCTCACAGAATCCCTCCTCCCTCTCATTGATTAGACTCCTGGAGCTCAGCCTGGCACCCGGCCATGGATCTGCATCTGCTTCCATCAGTTACTGGATGAAAGCTCTATGATGACAATTAGGGTATTCACTAATCTGATTACTGGAGTAGGCCAGTTCAGGCACCCTCTTGACTATTGCTAATAGTCTAAGGTGGGGTCATCCTTGTGGATTCCTGATAACTTCCCTAGCACCCTGTTTCTCCCTGTTCCCATGATGTCTTCATTTATCATGGTATCTCTTTCCTTGCTCTCCCACTCTGTCCCTGTTCCGGCTCAAACCTTCCATTCCCTTATGTTCTCATCCCCATCCCTTGCCCTTTATTACCCACCTCCACTCCTTGTTTGCTCATGTAGATCTCATCTATTTCTCCTCTGCTGGGTGATCTATGTGTCCTTCTTGGGGTCCTCCTTGTTAGCTAGCTTCTCTGGAGCTGTGGGTTGTAGTCTGGTAATCCTTTGCATTATGTCTAGTATCCATTTATGAGTGAGTATAAACCATGTTTGTCCTTCTGAGTCTGGGTTACCTCACTCAGGATGATATTTTCTAGTTCCATCCATTTACCTGCAAATTTCATGATATCATTGTTTTTCACTGCTGAGTAGTACTCCATTGTGCATATGTACCACATTTTCTTTATCCATTCTTTGGTTGAGGGGCATCTAGGTTGTTTCCAGGTTCTAGCTATTATAAATAATGCTGCTATGAACATAGCTGAGCATGTGTTCTTGTGGTATGGTTGAGCATTCCTTGGGTATATGCCCAAGAGTGGTATAGCTGGGTCTTGAGGTAGATTGATTCCCAATTATCTGAGAAACCACCATACTGATTTCACAAGTGGCTGTACAAATTTTTACTCCCAATAACAGTGGAGGAGTATTCTTCTTGCTCCACATCCTCTCCAACATAAGCTGTCTTCAGTGTTTTTTATCTTAGCCATTCTGACAGGTATAGGATGGTATCTCAGAGTCATTTTGATTTGCATTTCCCTGGTGACTAAGGATGATGAGCAGTTCCTTAAATGTCTTCCAGCCATTTGAGATTCTTCTGTTGAGAATTCTGTTTAGCTCTGTAGCATTTTTTAATTGGATTGTCCAGTATTTTGATGTCTAGTTTATTGAATTATTTATATATTTTGAAGATCAGTCCTCTGTCAGCTGTGGGGTTGGTGAAGACCTTTTCCCATTCTGTAGGCTGTTGTTTTATCTTATTGACTGTGCCCTTTGTCCTACATAAGCTTCTCAGTTTCAGGAGGTCCCATTTATTAATTGTTGCTCTCAGTGTCTGTGCTACTGGTGTTATATTTACTTGTCTTATATTTGGTTCACTTTTCAAATAGAACTCAAGTCCCAGTGTTGGAATTCCTGGCCACTCCCCCAGCTACATGACCACACATGCACTGCTCCATAGCCTGGTAAGATATTTAGTCATTCCAGGGCTTTACATTCTATGTGACTATGCACTGCGTGATCACATAATTTGCATTCAGCGTGCTCACACAATCTATTTGCATGCATGACATAGCTACATAAGCACATGTGTGTGGGAATCAATAAAAAAGCGGGCCACAGACTCCTCCCACTTCTCCCCCCCTCTCTCTGTACAACCATTTCCATAGGCCTAAGCATTCCCCTCTTAATAAACTCTTATAGTGGGTTTTGTCATACCTTGTGGCTTTTCTCACATGGTAAACAGTGCCACTTAATGAATAACATTGTGCCTCATAATAACTAACACCCAGAAACTGAGATCAACCAGTATGTTGCCTAGGCATGTTGAGTTCATTGAATGGAAAGAAATTGAGATGGCCCCTACACTAAAAATCCTTGTTTTCCTCTGTCTCCCTTTCCTTAATTGCCACAGTCAATACAAAAAGAGAATTCTTCCTTAAAGTCCACCAGAGAAATCAGAGCCTCTGTCTCCCAAAGCCTGCCATAAAATCTAGAAATAGTACACTTACTATATCTTTAATATTTATCTGTGCAACAACTAATATGGAAATTGTCTGAGCTATCATCTCAGATAGATTAACAAAGTCTCTTCTTCCAGAAGCAAGCCATACTCAAGAGAAAAATGCTACAGAGCATACCAGGAATAATCAGAGCATGCAATGGTAGCTGTTTCCTTAGAGTCTAAGGCATGCCCTTCAGTGTTCAAACCTAATTCCACACATTGTCCAGCTGTTTCAAACTTTAGCACAAAAGTGGATGATTATTTCCAGGTTCTTTTTCTCTTGATTTATACTGGTTTTGCTGTTATATAAATTTTTATTAAATAAGTCTATTTTGTTTTTCTACTGTCAACCTACCTTTGGCTATGGAAGTGTCATTGGTGACCCTTGTGAAAAAAAGGAGAGGTTACATTTTTTTTTTTTTACCCTTTATGTTTTTATCTTAAATTTTGGAGTATCTATGCTCATCTCTGAGTTTGATATGATGTATGACCTATTTCTTCAGGCTTCATTTTTTGCTTTTTATTATACCTATAAATTATTAGTTTTTGAAAGTTAAACATGATGCATCTGTAATGAAGACAAGTATCAGGGATTTAACAGTGAAATTTTAGGCTACTTTGTCTAAGACTTCTACTGTTAATATTTTCTATAGTTTAGCTGGTAAATGGTACAGTTTCATGTTTTTTCCTTTTTTTATTTTATGGGTTTCCCAAAGCACTTCCAGAATGACCCCTGTTTGCTGAAGATTTCTGTTGTAGCCACTATTTGGAGCTCTGTTAAAGTCCTGGAGAGGAGAAATTTGTATATGCCCAAGATAAATATTGGTTTCCTTATTGGGCATAAGTTCCCTATGGTATTTAAGTGCTTCTTGGCTCATTTTTCCACTAAGCACTGCTAGAAGGAGGAGGCAGAAGCTAACTAAGAATACTTTTTCTAGGTCAGATAGAGTTCCTGGAGGGAACATCCTTTGGTGACAAGCCCTTGTTACTGAGAATACCTTGTGACATTCTCAAGTTGCTTCTTTCTTGATTATTGCTGAAGCACAAAGGTTTTTATCTCCCCTGTCATCTGTAATAACCTTGTGAAGTTCTAGTAAAATGTATGCAGTTTAAAGACTTTATATAAAAGCAGCAGCAATATGTCAAGATAACAGACACTCAGCCTCCAGCAACTGGTCACTCCTGCTTTTATTTATTTATTTATTTATTTGTTTGTTTGTTTGTTTGTTTGTTTTGGTTTTTTTTTAGACAGGGTTTCCCTGTGTAGTTTTGCGCCTTTCCTGGAACTTACTTGGTAGCCCAGGCTGGCCTTGAACTCACAGAGATCCACCTGCCTCTGCCTCCAGAGTGCTGGGATTAAAGGATTTTTCCTGTGAACTCAGTTATCTGGTGAAAGTGAAAAAGGAGGATGGACACAGCTTAATTTTTTGTTTGTTTGTTTGTTTGTTTTTTTAATAGGAAGTCAATATCAATGCACTCCATTTTTAAAATATTTAAAGTAGAAATCAGATTACCTAAGAGTATTACACGGGATGTAATTTTCCTTGGTATAGAATTTAAACAATAGGATAAAACCTTGGATGATCACCTTTCTTTGAAATTTCATTTTGTTCAGTTTAAGTTTACCCACAAAATCTTTACTCAATTAGGTGCATGAGATCTCACATTTATGCATTTTCCACAAAGTTTAACTTATATACATTCATAATACTTAATAAATTATGTATTAAATAAATCATTGAATTATTTTTCATGCTTTTTTCTTTTCATTATTACTTACTACAATTTTGATTAATTCCCTCTGACAATATGTCTGTAGAAGACCTTAATATATACTTGTTTATACTCACTGATTGTAATTTATTAAGCAAATAGTCTTATGCACTGTGGTATAATTAACATGAATTTATACATTTCTGTATTTTTAAGTAAAACAACTCTGTTTTTAAGCATTATTATTCATAAAGCTGAGGATAATATTTGTCATTTTTAGTGTACTAAAAATGAAGACTGCTTTTATATCACTTACCTTCACATATTCTACTAAAGGCAAATAATTCATTGTGCTTCAGACATATTGTTTTCATAACTAGCTTCCTACATTTGTTAGATTTTGGAGAATGCTAATCAATTTTACACAATGTGCTTAGGAATTTGACCTATTATATAGGAGATTTGACAAATAGGTACATTAAGTTGAATAAGTCAAACATGGCAGTGTATTTGTAATTCTGGAATGAGTTAGATTATTTTAAAGAGCTGATACCCTTGCTAGTGAGTTGTTCTCTGAAAACTGACTGGAGGGTCCCATTTCCCAGGACAACTTTCTCACAGCTCACTGAATGTACAGAGGTTACATAGGTGCAGGCTTGGAACTTTCACTCTAGTCTCCTTGGCACAAGAGCACACTCTACAGGCTACAGAAAGAGAAACCTGGACACCAGAACAGCTACAATAAAAACCATACTTACACACTTTCCTGACTGCAAGACGTGCTAGAGCATGGTAACACGGAACACGTGGAAGTGCCTAAACAATGTTTTTACTTGATGCCCACAGCATGACAGGGGAACCATACCTTATAGGACCTGGATGGCATGGGTCTGCACAAGGTGCTCTGCATATATATACTCCTGCTGCCCTAGGAGGCCAAAGGAATGCATCAGATCTCTTAGATTTGGAAATACAGGTAGTTCTTATCCATCTGATGTGGGGGCTAGGAACCAAACTTGGGTACTCCTTAGTACTAATGAGCGACCACTCCAGCTCCCAAACATCTCATTATAACGTAGATGAAGATGATCCACTACTCCATGTGTCTCCTGTCACTTGAAGGTGGTGAATGTTCCCACTAGACGGCTGTCAAAGAATTCAATGGATTTCTATCTCTTTGTGAATGAACTATCTGTATTGCTTATTATTTTCATTGTTAACACAGTTCACTTAATGTAAGTAAAGATAATAAAAGGTTTTGTTGAGATCAGTCAGAATCCAGTCAGATTACATTAGGAAAATTTCCATAATTTGAGATATATTTTCTCTTTTTGGATTTTTTTTTTTTTTTTGAGACAGTGTCCCTACATAATCATTGCTGTCCTGGAACTCACCACACTGGCCTCAAACTCGAAGTGATTGGCCTGCTAGTCTCCCAAGTGTTTGGATTACAGGCATGTAGCTCTACGCCCAGCTGAGATATGCTTTTAAAATGGCCCTTCTTTGATTCAGAGAACAAAAGGATACAATAAGATTTAAAAAGAAATCATCAGTGTTATGATAAATAATACTTCTTGAAATTCTATAATTTAAACTGACAAATCATTTCATATGTTCTCAATAATTGGGCTATTTTCTTTGCTTTATTAATTTCATTCATTTAAAAGTGTCTGAACTGTGTTTGTGTGTATACACCTGTGCCATGTTTATTTGGCAGTGAGAGGACTACTTATAGGTGTCTATTATCTACTTCCCCTATGTGAGTTCTAGAAACAAAACACAGGGTGTCAAGTTTGGAATGCAAGCACCCTCAATGGCACTTATTTGGGACTAAAAATTATTTATGTATGTGCTGATGAGGAAGTGTGTACATGTGACAGCCCAAGTGTAGAAATAAGAAGAAAAATTTTAGGATTAATATGAATCTCCCAGGGACTGAATTCATGTCATGAGGCTTAGCAGTAACAAATTTTAATGACTGAGACAATTCTCTGACATTCATTTGTGGTTCAGAGCAAGTGTTATGAACAAATGTCTAGTCCTCAACAAATGTTTAGTCCTTATGATAAACTAACATATCATCCCCTACAAAGGAGACAGGGATATATTATTATCAGTTGCAAATAGGATTTATTATTTAAATATTCCCATTTTCCTCTATCCTTGAAAGAAAATATATTTATAATCTAAAGAGAAGACAATATTTTATTGAGGTAATGTTTCAGCTTATCTTATTTCAGCATCAATGAGATAGTTCAGTGAGAAATGTCTCTGGTGTGCAAGGCTGGTAGACTCATCTCAATCATTATATTAAGATCCCAAAAAAAGAAACTCAAAAAAGTTGCCTTCTAGTCTCTACAAATGTGTCATGGCCTAAAAAGCCCATAATCACATTACACATAAACACAACAGACATGTTTTTTTTTTTTTTTTTAATAAATCTCACTGTCATTACATTATCTCACATAACTGGTTAATTCCCTTAGAAGGCCGCACTTCAAGATGAAGATCCAAATGAATAACTAATGGGAACATGAAGATGCATGGAACTTCAAATGATATATACATATCCATAACACATCAAGCTATTGTGAAACGGATTATCTCTTTCTTTCTATAACTGCCTATACCCATTTTCTTTTCTTTCTTAAGCCTATGCATTGCAAAACACACTGGAACCTGTTTAAAAGTTTTTTCTGATTACACCTCTTTTACTGCATGTTTTTTACACTTTCTTTGTCTGCAGGAGCAAAAACTACTGAGCAGAGTGGCTTTGGACCTTGACCACCAGCTTCGGTGGCTAGCTCCACTCATTTCTCAGGTTGTGAACACCAAGCCTAAAGATTACAGTCCTGTCTGAGGTTCATGACTCAATACTGCATTAAACCTTCCTGGCTATAGAATGTCAGTACCCTGCACCATGACTGGTGTTTTTACTTAGGTTTTTGTTCCTACTTAATGTGCTAGCTGCTCAAGGGCTCATTGTCCCATAAAAACCCTTAAAGGAGCCATATCCCCCCCTTTTTTTTTGTTTTTATTGAGACAGAGTTTCTCTGTGTAGCCCTGTCTATCTTATAGACCAGGGTGGCTTCAATCTCACAGAGATCTGGCAGCCTCTGCCTCCTGAGTGCTAGGATTTATGCCTGGCTGCCATCTCTCCCTCTTTTTCAAAGCTGTCTCAGGCCCTATGAAAATATGGCCCATGTAGGTATACCAAAATTTTGTTGGTTATTTTACTCTTTACTCTTTAAGGGGCCCCCTACCTAGCTACCAAATAAATCACACATGGAAGCTTATTCTTCTTATAAATGTCTGGTCTTATTTTGGCTTATTTCTATCTAACTTTTCTTAAGTTATCCTGTGTACCTTTTGCTTCTGGGCTTTCTCTTAGTTCTGTATATCTTACTTTTACTCATACTTTATGGCTATGTGACTGGCCCCTAGCGTCCTCATCTTCTTGTTCTCATTCCTTCTCCTTCTTCTTCTCACTCCTCCATTCTCTTGTTTTCTCTTCCCATTTATTCCTTCTGCCTGACAGCCCCACCTATCCTTTCAGTCTGCTCAGCTGACCATCATTCAG